>NC_053023.1:658033755-658061617 GCF_003073215.2 Triticum urartu | reverse complement strand
TCATCCCGCAACTAACTCATTAGTTACAATGCTTGCAAGGCTTATAGTGATGTGCATTACCGAGAGGGCCCAGAGATACCTCTCCGGCAATCGGAGTGACAAATCCTAATCTCGATCTATGCCAACTCAACAAGTACCATCGGAGACACCTGTAGAGCACCTTTATAATCATCCAGTTACGTTGTGACGTTTGGTAGCACACAAAGTGTCCCTCCGGTATTCGGGAGTTGCATAATCACATAGTCATAGGAACATGTATAAGTCATGAAGAAAGCAATAGCAATAAAACTGAACGATCATTATGCTAAGCTAACGGATGGGTCTTGTCCATCACATCATTCTCTATTGATTTGATCCCGTTCATCAAATGACAACACATGTCCATGGCTAGGAAACTTAACCATCTTTGATTAACGAGCTAGTCAAGTAGAGGCATACTAGGGACACTCTATTTGTCTATGTATTCACACATGTACTAAGTTTCTGGTTAATACAATTTTAGCATGAATAATAAACATTTATCATGATATAAGGAAATATAAATAACAACTTTATTATTGCCTCTAGGGCATATTTCCTTTAGTCTCCCACTTGCACTAGAGTCAATAATCTAGTTCACATCGTCATGTGATTTCACACCAATAAAGTTCACATCTTTATGTGATTAGTTCACATGTTCATGTGACTAATACCCAAAGATTTACTAGAGTCGATAATCTAGTTCACATCTCTATGTGATTAATACCAAAAGAGTGATCATGTTTTTCTTGTGAGAGAAGTTTAGTCTACGGGTCTGCAACATTCAGATCTGTATGTATTTCGCAAATTTCTATGTCTACAATACTCTACATGGAGCTACTCTAGCTAATTTCTCCCACTTTCTATATGTATCCAGATTGAGACTTATAGTCATCTAGATCGATGTAAAAAGCTTGCATCGGCATAAATCATTACAACGAACTCTTTTATCACCTACATAACCGAGAAATATTTCCTTAGTCCTTTAAGGATAATTTTAACCGTTGTCCAGTGATCTACTCCTATATCACTATTGTACTCCCTTACCAGAATCATGCTAAGGTATACAATAGGACTGGTACACAGTATAGCATACTTTATAGAACCTATGAATGAGGCATAGGGAATGACTTTTCATTCTCTTTCTATTTTCTGCTGTGGTCGGGTTTTGAGTCTTTACTCAACTTCACACCTTACAACACAGGCAAGAATGAAATTAAGCTTGGGGATGCCTGATACGTCTCCAACGTATCTATAATTTTTGATTGCTCCATGCTATATTATCTACTATTTTGGACTATATTGGGCTTTATTTTCCACTTTTATATTATTTTTGGGACTAACCTATTAACCGGAGGCCCAGCCCAGAATTGCTGTTTTTTGCCTATTTCAGTGTTTCGGAGAAACGAATATCAAACGGAGTCCAAACGGAATAAAATCTTCGGGAACGTGATTTTCTCACCGAACGTGATCCAGGAGACTTGGACCCTACTCCAAGGAGTCAAAGAGGAGGTCACGAGGGTGGGGGGCGCGCCCCCCCCTAGGGCGCGCCCCCTGCCTCGTGGGCCCCTCAGAGCTCCACCGACGTACTCCTTCCTCCTATATATACCTACATACCCCCAAACGATCAGAACAGGAGCCAAAAACCTAATTCCACCGCCGCAACTTTCTGTATCCAAGATCCCATCTTGGGGCCTGTTCCGGAGCTCCGCGAGAGAGGGCCGTCATCACGGAGGGCTTCTACATCATCCTAGCCCTCCGATGAAGTGTGAGTAGTTTACCTCAGACCTTCGGGTCCATAGTTAGTAGCTAGATGGCTTCTTCTCTCTTTTTGGATCTCAATACAAAGTTCTCCCCCTCTCTTGTGGAGATCTATTCGATGTAATCTTCTTTTTGCGGTGTGTTTGTTGAGACCGATGAATTGTGGGTTTATGATCAAGTCTATCTATGAATAATATTTGAATCTTCTCTGAATTCTTTTATGTATGATTGGTTATCTTTGCAAGTCTCTTCGAATTATCCGTTTGGTTTGGCCAACTAGATTGGTAGTTCTTGCCATGGGAGAAGTGCTTAGCTTTGGGTTCGATCTTGCGGTGTCCTTTCCCAGTGACAGAAGGGGCAGCAAGGAACGTATTGCATCGTTGCCATCGAGGATAACAAGATGGGGTTTATTTCATATTGCATGAATTTATCTCTCTACATCATGTCATCTTGCTTAAGGCGTTACTCTGTTTTTAACTTAATACTCTAGATGCATGCTGGATAGCGGTCGATGAGTGGAGTAATAGTAGTAGATGCAGAATCGCTTCGGTCTACTTGTCACGGACGTGATGCCTATATACATGATCATGCCTAGATATTCTCATAACTATGCTCAATTCTGTCAATTGCTCAACAGTAATTTGTTCACCCACCGTAGAATACTTATGCTCTTGAGAGAAGGCCACTAGTGAAACCTATGGCCCCCGGGTCTATTCTCATCATATCAATCTCCATACTTTAATCTTGCTTTGCTTTTTTACTTTGCTGCATCTTTATACCAAAAATACCAAAAATATTATATCTATCAGATCTCACTCTCGTAAGTGATGAAGGGATTGACAACCCCTAATCGCGTTGGTTGCGAGTAGCTATCGTTTTGTGCAGGTACGAGGGACTTGAGCGTGGCCTCCTACTGGATTGATACCTTGGTTCTCAAAAACTGAGGGAAATACTTACGCTACTCTGCTGCATCATCCCTTCCTCTTCGGGGAAAACCAACGCAAGCTCAAGATGTAGCAAGAAGGATTTCTGGCGCCGTTGCCGGGGAGTCTACGCAAAAAGTCAACATACCAAGTACCCATCACAATCCCTATCTCTCGCATTACATTATTTGCCATTTGCCTCTCGTTTTCCTCTCCCCCACTTCACCCTTGCCGTTTTATTCGCCCTCTCTCTCTCTATCCTCCCTCTCCTTTCCGCTTGCCTCTTGTTTGCTCGTGTGCTAGTTTGTTTGCTTGTCGTCATGGCTAGTCCTCTTTCTGCTCCTTTGTCCCCGAGTTTGAAGTCCTTCACTTCAAACAAAAGCAAGGAGAAAACTTAAAGGATGCTTGGTTTAGAATGATGGAATCTTATCGTAAAGAATCTTATCGTAAATGCACCCTAGAAGTAAATTTCAGAATTTTGCTTCGCAACTTTTATGTTGGGCTTAATATGTCTCATAGACAACTTTTGGATTGTGTTGCCAAAGGCAATTTTATTGAAATTGATCCCAGTATCGCGCATGAAATTTTAGAAGGTATAGTAGGAACTTTACCTCAACAAAAGGGGCCCCATCATACCCAAGAGAAAACGCAAGTTTTTGAGAAAATTTGCGAAGTAACTAAAATTTTATAGAAATCTCTTGAACCTCTTAAGAGCGTTAGCGTAAATCTTCACCGCATGAATATGTTGATTACTCTTTGCAATAAGCGGTTGGATTCTTTAGATCTCAAGATCTCTGAATATGAAGGGAAACGTAAGGAACCTCCCGGATTCGAGCATAACATCGCTAAAAGAATTAAGAATCAAGATGACAATACCTAGATCTATCCTCGCTTTTATGCCTAGCTAGGGGCGTTAAACGATAGCGCTTGTTGGGAGGCAACCCAATTTTATTTTTATTCCTTGCTTTTTGCTGCTGTTTAGTAATAAATAAATTATTTAGCCTCTGTTTTGGTTGTCTTTTTTGTGTTTAATTAGTGTTTGTGCCAAGTAGAACCGTTGGGAAGACTTGGGGAAAGTCTTGTTGAACTTGCTGTAAAAAACAGAAACTTTAGCGCTCACGAGAACTTCTGTAATTTTTATTTGAAGAGTGATATTTAGTTAATTCTTTTTGCATATGATTAATAGATAAATTACACACTTACAGAAATTTATTTTAGAATTTTTGGGGTTCCAGATCTTGCTCTAGCTACAGATTACTACAGACTGTTCTGTTTTTGACAGATTCTGTTTTCGTGTGTTGTTTGCTTATTTTGATGAATCTATGGTTAGTAAAATAGTTTATAATCCATAGAGAAGTTGGAATACAGTAGGTTTAACACCAATATAAATAAATAATGAGTTCATTACAGTACCTTGAAGTGGTCTTTTGTTTTCTTTCGCTAACGGAGCTCATGAGTTTTCTACTTTAAGTTTTGTGTTGTGAAGTTTTCAAGTTTTGGGTGAATTCTTGTGATGGATTATGGAACAAGGAGTGGCAAGAGCCTAAGCTTGGGGATGCCCATGGCACCCCCAAGATAATCCAAGGACACCAAAAAGTCAAAGCTTGGGGATGCCCCGGAAGGCATCCCCTCTTTCGTCCACTTCCATCGGTAATTTACTTGGAGCTATATTTTTATTCACCAACATGATATGTGTTTTGCTTGGAGCGTCTTGTATTATTTGTATCTTCGTGTCTTAGTATGCCACAATCATCCTTGCTGTACACACCTTTTGAGAGAGCCATACATGAATTAAAATTTGATAGAATACTCTATGTGCTTCACTTATATCTTTTGAGCTATGTAGTTTTGCTCTATGTGCTTCACTTATATCTTTTGAGCTAAGTAGTTTTGCTCTATGTGCTTCACTTATATCTTTCGAGCTAAGTAGTTTTGCTCTATGTGCTTCACTTATATCTTTTGAGAATTATAATTTTTCTCTGTGTGCTTCACTTAGATCTTTTAGAGCACGGTGGTGGATTTGTTTTAAAAAAACTATTGATCTCTCATGCTTCACTTAAATTATTTTGAGAGTCTTAATAGCATGGTAATTTGCTTAATAATAATATGCTTGGTATTCAAGATTTGTGAAACTTTCTTTTGAGTGTGTTGAATACTAAGAAAAGATTGAAACATGATAATTGTTTTGAGATATGGAGGTGATAATATTAAAGTCATGCTAGTTGAGTAGTTGTGAATTTAAAGAATACTTGTGTTAAAGTTTGTGATTCCCGTAGCATGCACGTATGGTGAACTGTTATGTGATGAATTCGGAGCATGATTTATTTATTGATTGTCTTCCTTATTAGTGGCGGTCGGGGACGAGCGATGGTCTTTTCCTACCAATCTATCCCCCCTAGGAGCATGCGCGTAATACTTTGCTTTGATAACTTCTAGATTTTTGCAATAAGTATATGAGTTCTTTATGACTAATGTTGAGTCCATGGATAATACGCACTCTCACCATTCCACCTTTGCTAGCCTCTCTAATACCGCGCACTTTTCGCTGGTATCATACACCTACCATATACCTTCCTCAAAACAGCCACCATACCTACCTATTATGGCATTTCCATAGCCATTCCGAGATATATTGCCATGCAACTTTCCACCATCTAGTTCATCATGACACATTCATCATTGTCATATTGCTTAGCATGATCATGTAGTTGACATAGTATTTGTAGCAAAGCCACCATTCATAATTTCTTCATACTTGTCACTCTTGATTCATTGCATATCCCGGTACACCGCCGGAGGCATCCATATAGAGTCATACTTTGTTTTAGAATCGAGTTGTAATCATTGAGTTGTAAATAAATAAAAGTGTGATGATCATCATTTAATAGAGCATTGTCCCCAAAAAAGGGGAAGGCCAATGAAAAAAAATAAGGCCCAAAAAAAGAGAAAATAAACAAAAAGGGGCAATGCTATTGTCCTTTTACCACACTTGTGCTTCAAAGTAGCACCATGATCTTCATAGTAGAGAGTCTCTCATGTTATCACTTTCATATACTAGTGGGAATTTTACATTATAGAACTTGGCTTGTATATTCCAATGATGGGCCTCCTCAAGTGCCCTAGGTCTTCGTGAGCAAGCAAGTTGGATGCACACCCACTAGTTTCTTTTGTCGAGCTTTCATACATTTATAGCTCTAGTGCATCCGTTGCATGGCAATCCCTACTCACTCACATTGATATATATTGATGGGCATCTCCATAGCCTGTTGATACGCCTAGTTGATGTGAGACTATCTTCTCCTCCTTTTTGTCTTCTCCACAACCACCATTCTATTCCACCTATAGTGATATATCCATGGCTCACGCTCATGTATTGCGTGAAGATTGAAAAAGTTTTGAAAAAGTTAGAGTATGAAACAATTTCTTGGCTTGTCATCGGGGTTGTGCATGATTTAAATACTTTGTGTGGTGAAGATGGAGCAGAGCCAGACTATATGATTTTGTAGGGATAACTTTCTTTGGCCATGTTATTTTGAGAAGACATAATTGCTTTGTTAGTATGCTTGAAGTATTATTATTTTTATGTCAATATAAACTTTTGTCTTGAATCTTTCGAATCTGAATATTCATATCACAATTAAGAAGATTTGCATTGAAATTATGCCAAGTAGCACTCCGCATCAAAAATTCTTTTTTTACCTACTCGAGGACGAGCAGGAATTATGCTTGGGGATGCCTGATACATCTCCAACGTATCTATAATTTTTGATTGCTCCATGCTATATTATCTACTGTTTTGGACTATATTGGGCTTTATTTTCCACTTTCATATTATTTTTGGGACTAACCTATTAACCGGAGGCCTAGCCTAGAATTGCTGTTTTTTGCCTATTTCAGTGTTTCGGAGAAACCGAATATCAAACGGAGTCCAAACGGAATAAAACCTTCGGGAACGTGATTTTCTCACCGAACGTGATCCAGGAGACTTGGACCCTACTCCAAGGAGTCAAAGAGGAGGTCACGAGGGTGGGGGCGCCCCCCCTAGGGCGCGCCCCTGCCTCGTGGGCCCCTCTGTGCTCCACCGACGTACTCCTTCCTCCTATATATACCTACGTACCCCCAAACGGTCAGAACAGGAGCCAAAAACCTAATTCCACCGCCGCAACTTTCTGTATCCACAAGATCCCATCTTGGGGCCTGTTCCGGAGCTCCGCCGGAAGAGGGCAGTCATCACGGAGGGCTTCTACATCATCCTAGCTTCTCCGATGAAGTGTTAGTAGTTTACCTCAGACCTTCGGGTCCATAGTTAGTAGCTAGATGGCTTCTTCTCTCTTTTTGGATCTCAATACAAAGTTCTCCCCCTCTCTTGTGGAGATCTATTCGATGTAATCTTCTTCCTGTGGTGTGTTTGTTGAGATCGATGAATTGTGGGTTTATGATCAAGTCTATCTATGAATAATATTTGAATCTTCTCTGAATTCTTTTATGTATGATTGGTTATCTTTGCAAGTCTCTTCGAATTATCCGTTTGGTTTGGCCAACTAGATTGGTAGTTCTTGCCATGGGAGAAGTGCTTAGCTTTGGGTTCGATCTTGTAGTGTCCTTTCCCAGTGACAGAAGGGGCAGCAAGGCACGTATTGTATCATTGCCATCGAGGATAACAAGATGGGGTTTATTTCATATTGCATGAATTTATCTCTCTACATCATGTCATCTTGCTTAAGGCGTTACTCTGTTTTTAACTTAATACTCTAGATGCATGCTGGATAGCGGTCGATGAGTGGAGTAATAGTAGTAGATGCAGAATCGTTTCGGTCTACTTCTCACGGACGTGATGCCTATATACATGATCATACCTAGATATTCTCATAACTATGCTCAATTCTGTCAATTGCTCAACAATAATTTATTCACCCACCGTAGAATACTTATGCTCTTGAGAGAAGACACTAGTGAAACCTATGGCCCCGGGGTCTATTATCATCATATCAATCTCCATCACTTTAATCTTGCTTTGCTTTTTTACTTTGCCTTTACTTTTTACTTTGCATCTTTATACCAAAAATACCAAAAATATTATATCTATCAGATCTCACTCTCGTAAGTGACCATGATGGGATTGACAACCCCTAATCGCGTTGGTTGCGAGTAGCTATCGTTTTGTGCAGGTACGAGGGACTTGAGCGTGGCCTCCTACTGGATTGATACCTTGGTTCTCAAAAACTGAGGGAAATACTTACGCTAATCTGCTGCATCATCCCTTCCTCTTCGGAGAAAACCAACGCAAGCTCAAGACGTAGCAAAGAACTCCTTTGACTTTTCCATTTTGAACTACTTCAAAATCTTGTCAAGGTATGTACTCATTGAAAATATATCAAGCCTCTCGATCTATCTCTATAGATCTTGATGCTCAATATGTAAGTAGCTTCACCGAGGACTTTCTTTGAAAAACTCCTTTCAAACACTCCTTTATGTTTTCTAGAAAATTCTACATTGTTTCCGATCAACAATATGTCATTCACATATACTTATCAGAAATGTTGTAGTGCTCCCACTCACTTTCTTCTAAATACAGGCTTCACCGCAAGTCTATATAGAACCATATGCTTTGATCACTTTATCAAAGTATATATTCCAACTCCGATATGCTTGCACCAGTCCATAGATGGATCGATGGAGCTTGCTCACTTTGTTAGCACCTTTAGGATCGACAAAACCTTCTGGTTGCATCATATACAACTTTTCTTTAAGAAATCCATTAAGGAATGCAGTTTTGACATCCATTTGCCAGATTTCATAAAATGCGGCAACTGCTAACATGATTCGGACAGACTTTTAAGCATCGATACGAGTGAGAAAATCTCATCGTAGTCAACACCTTGATCTTGTCGAAAACATTTTGCGACAATTCGAGCTTTGTAGATAGTAACACTACTATCAGCGTCCGTCTTCCTCTTGAAGATCCATTTATTCTCAATGACTCACCGATCATCGGGCAAGTCAATCAAAGTCCATACTTTGTTCTCATACATGGATCCCATCTCAGATTTCATGGCCTCAAGCCATATTACAGAATCTGGGCTCATCATCGCTTCCTCATAGTTCATAGGTTCGTCATGGTCTAGTAACATGACTTCTAGAAAGGATCACCGTACCACTTTGGTTGTCCTACGAGGTTTGGTAGCAACTTGATCCGAACTTTCATGATCATCATCATTAGCTTCCTCACTAATTGGTGTAGGAATCACTAGAACTGATTCCTGTGATGAACTACTTTCCAATATGGGAGAACGTACAATTACCTTATCAAGTTCTACATTCCTCTCACTCACTTCTTTCGAGAGAAACTCCTTCTCTAGAAAGGATCCATTCTTAGCAACAAAATATCTTGCCTTCGGATCTGTGATAGAAGGTGTACCCAACAGTTTCCTTTGGGTATCCTATGAAGATGCATTTCTCCGATTTGGGTTCAAGCTTATCAGGTTGAAACTTTTTCACATAAGCATCATAGCCCCAAACTTTAAGAAATAACAGATTAGGTTTCTTGCTAAACCACAGTTCATATGGCGTCGTCTCAACAGATTTAGATGGTGCCCTATTTAACATGAATACAGATGTCTCTAATGCATAACCCCAAAACGATAGTGGTAAATCAGTAAGAGACATCATATATTGCACTATATCCAATAAAGTGCGGTTATGACGTTCGGACACACCATTATGTTGTGGTGTTCCAGGTGGCATGAATTTGTGAAACTATTCCATATTGTTTTAGTTGAAGACTGACGGTGTCCTGGACTAGGGGGTACTCAACACGTCATCTCCCGATCTGTTAGATTGGGCCAAGGACCCCCATGGCCGTATACTCATGGGCCAGTTCGGACAGCTGCCGCATACAAGGAAGATTCCACAAGACTTGACGATCAAGACAAGGACTTCTCCCCACCGGTGTATTCGGCTAGGACTCTTGTTATCCTAGGCCTCTGGTGCATTATATAAACCGAGGCCAGGCTAGTCGATAGATGATATACAACAATCATACCATAGGCTACCTTTTAGGGTTTAGCCTCCACGATCTCGTGGTAGATCAACTCTTGTAATACTCATATCATCAATATCAATCAAGCAGGACATAGGGTATTACCTCCATCAAGAGGGCCTGAACCTGGGTAAACATCGTGTCCCCTGCCTCCTGTTACCATCGATCCTAGACGCACAGTTCGGGACCCCCTACCCGAGATCCGCCGGTTTTGACACCGATATTGGTGCTTTCATTGAGAGTTCCGCTGTGTGATCGGCAAAAGGATCGATAGCTCGTCTGCAGGTCAACTGCGGTGCCGGCATCTTCGTCGCCGGCTCGACTGGTCACCTTGGCTCGACCGAGGACCGTGTTCCATCTCCAATCGTCATGTTCAGATGAGGGCCTTCATCAACATCAACTCCGATCTCTATCAAGATCATGGAGGAATCATCCATGGAGCTCGGGGGCTCAACGTCAACATTGCCCTCGGGCGACCGTGCTGTTTTTCCAAACAGCAAACTTGTATCCGCTGCCATTACCTCTTAGAGCATTGCTTTAATGATCCCTTTGGTGGAATTGTGCAGAATTGAGTCTACAACAACCATGCAAAATTTCGTCGAGTTCCGATGGAGGAATCTCCGACAATCTACGATATACCGGAGCCTTGTCAAATCTGGACGGGAATCTAGACGAGTTTAGGGTGTGATCTCCAGAGCCTAGCTCGGAGGTCCTTTGGAAGATCCAACCGTTCATCTACTGCGGAATTCCCATATCTACCAACCCTCCAAATTTCAGCTCGATCCGACAGTTCAAACTCCGGGAACCTTCCGATGAGTGGATCAATTTTCGGATCCGTTTTCTGTGCGAATACGGATCCGACCCGAATTCATGTTTCTTTATGAACGTGACATTGGACAACCTTTTTAGAGGAATTCTCTTCTAGGGTATTGTGCGTTGTTCTTAAACACGTGCGCGTAAATTTTTAAGCCTCCCCTGAGGTCGCCTTCATCATCATGCTGGTGTCAAGCCAGTCCGACGATATTGCTCCAAGGCTGCCGACCTGCGCTAGACACGTCGTCACTCTATTGAGCCGAGCTCAACTTCTTTGGATCATCATCTCGGAAAGCCGAACAAGAGTCCGGCATTGCGAAGGATAAATCATCACCAACATCGCCGCCCCATGGATTACACGAAGCGGGCATACCGGCATCGCCGCACGATCACTTCATCAAGCCGGCATCGACCACGTCATGACCTGCATCGGCAGGGCCGCACTATTGCTTCTTCAAGCTGGTGTCCATCACGCCGACCTACTTCAACTCATCGGCTGACATTGAGGCTTCGACATCTCGGCTGGACTGGGGGCTTCGCCATCTCTTCATCAACCTACTCCGGAGACTTCAGCGTCACTAGCCGACCAGCTCTGTCATGATAGTTGGACCGAGGGCTTTGCCTCGGCGAGCCAACCTTGGCCAGCATCGCCATACCGTCGCTTTATCGCCCATCAGGCAATGGGGGTGCGGATCGAGTCCCAATTTTGGAAATCATCTTTCTTCGGGTTGCTACAACAAATAAATCAGGTCTATCAAATGATGGCCGCATTAACGACAGTCGTGTGGTGGTTCGGTCAGTTTCCGTACATAGTCCGGCGAACGCCGCATCCGGAACTCGGACCGACCTGTGAATTCAGGCTTTGCCACACCTTCACCGCATCACGCCGACGCCCTGCATCGACATTGACTTCGGCGCCAGGCCATATTTCTTTTATTACTCACTTTGCATAAATTATTTATTATGCAATGATTTTTTTAATTATTATTACTATTATTTCCGATTTGCACTATTTTTTGTGCACAGGAAAATGATCCGGGGACTTCAGCATCATTCTGCCGGTCTGCATTGATCGTGCTATGTCACCACTTCGGCGTGTCGAGCTCTCCGCTCCGCCACCTCGGGACCGGCTTGGGGGATGGAACCTCGTCCCGTATCAAGCTTGGACCGCGTCATCAATGCCGAAAACATTAACCAGCTAAGTCGCTTTCATTCTCAAAGTTTTAATTTTTAACTTGTGTTCGGTTCGACCAAGAATTATACTTTTTTGGAAAAAAGTTGCTTGTAAAAAATTTCCTTGTCCAAACTTTGTTTGTGACACACATATTCAAATACCCCGTTTATTTGGGGGCTTCCTTTATGAAGCTTTTCCTCTTGCATATGATTATACTTGTACGGCTTCGTTCCTTGTTCGTGTATTACGCCACAATATGCACCATATTGACTTAAGCGATTTGCAAGCTGGGTTGCCTGGCTCCTGTGCTTACCCCTACGTTCCCGATTGTTCGGCTAGGGAGTAAAGGGAGCACCTCTGCGATTGTCACGACTGGGTCCTCCGAGCTCTGACCTCAGACTGGGTGAAGCCGAAAGCTAGCGCTCTTATTGTTTTCAATCATGGTCGGCACACAACGGAACTCGTGAGTACAAAAAATCTATTGCACAAGTCTCATAGTAATAATGAGCACCGAAGAAAGGTATCGGTGGGGGTACTATTTTCTTCGAAGATGCTTCTTGCACTTCGTCTGTAATATAGCATAAGTTCCCTGAGCGCGCTTTGTCTGTTATAGCCTTATGGCCCGGTTGCCTGGTTATCGGAAACACTGTCGATATTCTCGACAGGTGGAGTACCTAACACTTTTCGGTCCTTAACCGAAGAGGGAGAAGCCGACGGTCGGTTAAGACACGTTTAAAGTTCGGTTGAACAAAGATATGATATAAGTACTTCGGTACATACAATCATTATACATAAAATCTTTTACCCAAGTCACTTGGGGGCTCTTAAAATTTATATGAGCTATTTTATAGTAAATGTGTTTTCTTCTTGGTCGTTGCAAAGTCTTTTTCTATCGCTCCTTTTTCGACGTGAGTGTGTGGTCAATAGCCAGATAACCCATTTTCTCTCTAGTGACCGCTCGAGTTTAGTTCGCTAAACTGGTCTAACGAGAAGCACTCAGCCTTCGGGATAGGAGGTTGCAGCCATAGGCTGACCCACTTGAAGTCTTGAGATCGGATGTGCAATGTTAAAGCACGACAGAAGCACTCTTTTTTTCTAAGACCAATTTTCGGATTGGCACCGAACACTTGATCTTGTTCGGACGTCAAGTTTTTACTGACGTTTTTTGCTTTTCCAAGCTTATGGCACTTTTAAACTATTTGTGTGTTTTCAGCACAAGTCTCGCAGTGCAATGCCGGACACCTTTATAGATTCAGCAAAAATATTCTCGGATATTGCTATATATGCATCGGTTTCGAATTGTGTCTTCGTTCAATAGTTGGGTTGCCCGGCTCCTGCACTTGCTTCCTACGTTCCGCTTTGTTCGGCTAGGCGTGCAAAGGGAGAACCACTGCAATTGTGCTTCCAGCTCACATGGTTAAGCACCTCAGTGGAGAAAGCCGAAAACTGACTGTCACAATAAGCGTAAACTGGTCAATGATCCGATGACTGTGTTAAATGATGGGACACACATAACAATGGCCGAAGTGTTTACGGCTTGACATCGACTGTCGCCGAACACTACCCGGGGCTATTAACTGTCCTCCCAAACTAAATCCTAGATATTTTTCTCTTACATTAGAGCTGAGGTTTCATGATCATGCTTAGCATGACAACCCAAAGAAAGGAACCAATAGCGGGACTATTTTCTTTGGAAGACATTTCTTATGTTAAACAGTAATATAACATATCTCTCTGCGTACCTTTGTTTATAAAACTGTATGGCTAGATTGCCTTGTTTGTCGTAAATCTTTGCCCTCATAAAGGCTTTATAAAGTAGGACAAACACTCCTCGGCTACTGGCCGAGGAGGTGGAAGCCGATGGTCGGTCAACAAAGTTTTGTACAATGCGGATCCGAGCATTAATGACGTAAAGTACTTGGATACATAGAGTCATTACACATAATTTGTGATTTTACTATGGATATTGATCCTTCATTCGGCCACCCGTGCCCGCATTAAGGCTCGGGGGATACTGGGCTTCGGGCTTATTATTTAAAAACATTAAAGGGGCACATCGATCCCCCGTTCTGGTGTTGCCACCCGACCAGTGTCTCGGGGGCTACTGCATTGCCTGTTCAATGCAGAAAATTTTAAGTGCAATACAGTTGCCAAGGAGATTTTGATCCTTAGGTTGGTCGGCCGCACCCGACCTGAGTCTCGAGGACTGAGCACGCCGCTTTTTGTGTCCCGAAGTATTCTGCTGAGTTAGGACTTGATCCTCGGGCCGATTTTGCAAATCAACCTGAGTCTCAGCGGCTACTGGGATCAGCGGTCTTACGTCATCCTTCAGGTGCATCTCGGGTTTTAGACCGATACACACCTTGAGGGCTATTGGCTATATATCTCGGCAGAGAATAAACTGCACCAATTAAAAATATTCACAATAAATCAGCCTACGGTCGGGGTGGTGCACCACCTTGGAAGCAGTCTGGCATAAAGCTCGGGCGCTAGCGGCTAGCTCCATAGAGGGCATTTCCGGCATTAAGCTCGGTTAAACTCCTTTAACTTTTTTGAACCAAGGTGATATGACACCTTGGATATAGTCCGGCGTTGGAGCTCGGATACATTCCGGCGTTAGAGCTCGGAAACAGTCCGGCATTGGTGCTCGGCTACAAAAAATACCTCGAATGCAGTCCGGCGTTAGAACTCGGACGCAAGAGGACACTGCCTCCCGGGAACAACTTCAAACCCGAGGTGTGGCATAAAAATAACAAGGCATTGATAAAGTCCGGAAACTTAAAGGGGCTCCTCGGATACCCGACGTATAAACTCGTCGAATGCATTTCGGCGATCCTCAAGATCGAAGATGAGAATATTTGCTGAACCAGTTTTCAAGACCGACAACCGAAGATGAATAACAATTCGGAAGAATCGAGGAGCGTCCCTAACTTGAAGACCGGTTCAGGGGGCTACTGACGGTGTCCTGGACTAAGGGGTACTCAACACGTCATCTCCCGATCTGTTAGATTGGGCCGAGGACCCCCATGGCCGTATACTCATGGGCCAGTTCGGACAGCTGCCGCATACAAGGAAGATTCCACAAGACTTGGCGATCAAGACAAGGACTTCTCCCCACCGGCGTATTCGGCTAGGACTCTTGTTATCCTAGGCCTCTGGTGCATTATATAAACCGAGGCCAGGCTAGTCGATAGATGATATACAACAATCATACCATAGGCTAGCTTCTAGGGTTTAGCCTCTACGATCTCGTGGTAGATCAACTCTTGTAATACTCATATCATCAATATCAATCAAGCAGGACGTAGGGTATTACCTCCATCAAGAGGGACTGAACCTGGGTAAACATCGTGTCCCCTGCCTCCTGTTACCATCGATCCTAGACGCATAGTTTGGGACCCCCTACCCGAGATCCACCGGTTTTGACACCGACAAAGACCAAACTCGTAACTCAAATATTTGTCTCCGCGATCAAATCGTAGAAACTTTATTTTTCTTGTTATGATGATTTTCCACTTCACTCTAAAATTCTTTGAACTTTTCAAATGTTTCAGACTTATGTTTCATCAAGTAGATATACCCATATCTACTCAAATCATCTATGAAGGTCATAAAATAATGATACCTGCCGCGAGCCTCAACACTCATCACACTGCATACATTAGTATGTATTATTTTCAATAAGTCAGTTGCTCGCTCCATTGTTCCGGAGAACGGAGTCTTAATCATCTTGCCTATGAGACATGGTTCGCAAGCATCAAATGATTCATAATCAAGTGATTCCAAAAACCCATCAGCATGGAGTTTCTTCATGCGCTTTACACCAATATGACCTAAACAGCAGTGCCACAAATAAGTTGCACTATCATTATTAATTTTGCATCTTTTGGCTTCAATATTATGAATATGTGTATCACTACGATTGAGATTCAATAAACCATTCACCTTGGGTGTAAGACCATTGAATGTTTTATTCATGTAAATAGAACAACAATTATTCTCTGACTTTAAATGAATAACCGCATTGCAATAAACATGATCAAATCATATTTATGTTTAACGCAAACACCAAATAACATTTATTTAGGTTCAATACTAATCTCAAAAGTATAGGGAGTGTGCGATGATGATCATATCAATCTTGGAACCACTTCCAACACACATCGTTACTTCACCCTTAACTAGTCCCTGTTCATTCTGCAACTCCCGTTTCGAGTTACTAATCTTAGCAACTGAACTAGTATCAAATACTGAGGGGTTGCTATAAACACTAGTAAAGTACACATCAATAACATGTATATCAAATATACTTTTGTTCACTTTTCCATCCTTCTTATCTGCCAAATACTTGGGGCAGTTCTGCTTCCAATGACTAGTCCATTTGCAGTAGAAGCACTTAGTCTCAGGCTCAGGTCTAGACTTGGGCTTCTTCACTTGAGCAGCAACTTGCTTGCCATTCTTCTTGAAGTTCCCCTTCTTCCCTTTACCCTTTTCTTGAAACTAGTGGTCTTGTCAACCATCAACACTTGATGCTTTTCTTGATTTATACCTTCGTCGATTTTAGCATCACGAAGAGCTTGGGAACCGTTTCCGTTAACCCTTGCATATTATAGTTCATCATGAAGTTCTAGTAACTTGGTGATAGTGACTAGAGAACTCTGTCAATCACTATCTTATCTGGAAGATTAACTCCCACTTGATTCAAGAGATTGTAGTGCTCAGACATTCTAAGCACATGCTCACTAGCTGAGCTATTCTCCTCCATCTTGTAGGCAAAGTACTTGTCAGAGGTCTCATACCTCTCGACTCGGGCATGAGTCTGAAATACCAATTTCAGCTCTTGGAACATCTTATATGCTCCGTGACGTTCAAAACATTTTTGAAGTCCCGGTTATAAGCCGTAAAGCATGGTGCACTAAACTATCAAGTAGTCATCATACCGAGCTTTATCAAACGTTCATAACGTGTGCATATGCTCCTGCAATAGGTCTGTCACCTATTGGTGCATCAAGGACATAATTTTTCTGTGCAGCAATGAGGATAATCCTCAGATCACGGATCCAATCCGCATCATTGCTACTAACATCTTTCAACTTATTTTTCTCTAGGAACATATCAAAAATAAACGGGGAGCTACATCACAAGCTATTGATCTACAACATAGATATGCAAAAACTATCGGGACTAAGTTCATGATAAATTAAGTTCAATTAATCATATTACTTAAGAACTCCCACTTAGATAGACATCCCTCTAATCATCTAAGTGATCACGTGATCCAAATCAACTAAACCATGTCCGATCATCACGTGAGATGGAGTAGTTTTCAATGGTGAACATCACTATGTTGATCATATCTACTATATGATTCACGCTCGACCTTTCGGTCTCAGTGTTCCGAGGCCATATCTGCATATGCTAGGCTCATCAAGTTTAACCCGAGTATTTCTATGTGTGCAAAACTGGCTTGCACCCGTTGTATGTGAACGTAGAGCTTATCACACCCGATCATCACGTGGTGTCTCGGCACGACGAACTTTGGCAACGGTGCATACTCAGGGAGAACAATTGTACCTTGAAATTTAATGAGAGATCATCTTATAATGCTACCGTCAATCAAGCAGAATAAGATGTATAAAAGATAAACATCACATGCAATCAAAATATGTGACATGATATGGCCATCATCTCTTGTGCTCTTGATCTCCATCTCCAAAGTACTGTCATGATCTCCATTGTTACCGGCATGACACCATGATCTCCATCATCTTGATCTTTTATCAACGTGTCGTGACATGGTCGTCTCACCAGCTATTGCTTTTGAAACTATTGCTATCGCATAGCGATAAAGTAAAGCAATTACATGACACTTGCATCTTATGCAATAAAGAGACAACCATAAGGCTTCTGCCAGTTGCCGATAACTTCAACAAAACATGATCATCTCATACAACAACTTATATCTCATCACATCTTGACCATATCACATCACAACAAGCCCTGCAAAAACAAGTTAGACGACCGGGCGTAGCCACACTCGATTCAACTAAAATTGGAGAAACTGACACCCGCCAGCCACCTGTGTGCAAAGCACATCGGTAGAACCAGTCTCGCGTTAGCGTACGCGTAATGTCGGTTCGGGCCGCTTCATCCAACAATACCACTGAATCAAAGTATGACATTGTAACGCCCGGATAATTTGGCTACAGTAAAACTCTCCTAATGATGCCATGACATCTGCGATTACTGTTACTAATCTCGGGATAATTCGAAACCGTGTCAAATTCAAACTTAAATTTAAAGTCGACAATAAAAGTTTTCAAATATTAAAAATAAAATGTTCGGGCTATGTCTATTATTGCATCGATAATTATGGTGAAGTAAACACATTTTTATAAAATGCCTAACTGCTTTTGAATGAATTAAAACAGAAAAGAAATAGTAAAAGAAAATACAAAGGGGAAAAACAAACAACAGAAAAGAAAAAAAAGAAAAGAAAGAGGAGGCCCCCCACTGGGCTTCGGCCCAGCAGGCCGGCCCATTCGGCCGCAGGCCCAGCCGGCCACTCCCTCTTATCCACTTCCCCCTGGAAACCCTAGCCCACGCACCACTCCCCCCCCCCCCCCCCCCCCCCCCCCCCCCCCCCCCCCCCCCCCCCCCACATCGCCACTCCCCGCCCCTCCCCCGATCCGATCTGGATCGGGGCCCGTCGCGCCCTGCGTTCGTCACCGGCGACACAGCCCCCCCCCCCGGCCGCCGTCGTTGCCCGTGGCCCACGCCGGGGCCACCTCTCACCGCAGCCACTGGACCTCGTCGTCCCCGTCCTCAGCCCCGACGACCGCGCACGGAGCCGCCCTCGCCGGATTCGCCAAGCCCTTCCTCGCCGGACTACCTCCGCGACGAACTCCCTCACGCCTCGACGCCCCCACTCCCCTTCAACGCCGGTGAGGACCCCGGTCCTCCTCTCTGCCCTCTACACGCGCCGTCAGTGAGCCCTGCTGGCTCGTGCCCACGGCGGCCTCGCCTCCGTCCCATGCCCACGATTCGCCATTGCCTCCCCTCGCCCCGCAGCTTCGTGCTACAGGAGGTGCCGCTCGCGCTCCCCGCCGTGGCCATCACCCGCACCGGCGCCCTGGCCGCGCGCCCGCATCGACCGAGCCCCGCCTGACCCCCGCGGCCAAGCCACCGGCTGGCCTTCCCTGCACTGCCGCACACCCCGCGCCTCCCCGTTCGCTCCCTGCTCATCCCGCTCCGGCAACGCCCACGTCTGCCTGGCCCCGCCGCCGCCCTTGCCTGCTCGACACCGCCGCTCGCCGGTACGGGCCGGTCCTCCTCCGACCTCGTCGGCCCCGCCCCGGGCTGTCGTGCCTGTCGTCGCCCCGTGCGCCCTTGGGCGTGCGCCTGCTCGGGCTGGCGCCCGACGCCCATCTCCACCCCAGCACCCGTTAGACCGAACCGCTGTGGCCCCTTTGGCCCAATGACACAGGGGCCCACGCCCCAGAACTTTATTAAAAAAAGAATTAAAATAATTAATTAATTAATTAATTAATAAGTGAATTAATTAAGTTAAGTAATCATGTTTAATTAATCTAATTAACTAGTTAGTTTAATTAAATAGTAATTAGTTTAACTAAGACCTAATTAACCTAAACAGAGTATGACAGGTGGGTCCCACTGGACCCACATGTCAGTTTGACCCAGTCAACTCTGTGACTGCTGACGTCAGCAGGACATCATGCTGATGTCATTAATTCATTTTTAAATTAATTTAAATAATTGATTAAATACCAGAAATTATTAAAATCTTTAGAAAATCATATCTTTTAATCCGTAATTCGGATGAAAATACTTTATACATGAAAGTTGCTCAGAACGACGAGACGAACCCGGATACGCAACCCGTTCGTCCGCCACACCCCCCTAACCTATCGAACACGTAACTTTCCCCATCTGGCTCCTCTGCCCGAAAACACGAAACACCGGGGATACTTTCCCGGATGTTATCCCCCTCCACCGGTATCACCTACTACCGCGTTAGGGCACCTCTAACGCCGTTACTTGTCATGTCATGCATCACTATGCATATGCTTGCTTAAATATTTATTGTTTTCCCCCTTCTTCTTCCGCTAGACACCGAGACCGACGCCGCTGCTACCCAGTACGACTGCGGAGTTGACGACCCCTCTCTCTTGCCAGAGCAACCAGGCAAGCCCCCCCTTTGATCACCAGATATCGCCTACTCTCCTGTATACTGCTTGCATTAGAGTAGTGTAGCATGTTACTGTTTTCGTTATTCCTATCCTGATGCATAGCCTGTCCTTGCTACTACTGTTGATACCTTTACCTGCAATCCTACTTGCTTAGTATAGGATGCTAGTATTTCCATCTGTGGCCCTACATTCTTGTCCGTCTGTTGTGCTATACTATCGGGCCGTGATCACTCGGGAGGTGATCGCGGGTTTATACTATGTACTTTATACTTGATACATGTGGTGATTAAAGACGGGTCGGCTCGTAGGAGCACCCGCGAGTGGATCTTTGAGGCGGAGCGACAGGGCAGGTTCAGACCACCTAGGAGAGAGGTGGGCCTGGCCCTGGTCGGCGTTCGTGGATACTTAACACGCTTAACAAGATCTGGGTATTTGATCTGAGTCTGGCCATTTGGTCTATACGCACTAACCATCTACGCGGGAGTAGTTATGGGTATCCCGGCGTCGTGGTATCAGCCGAAGCCTTCGTGACGTCAGCGACTGAGCGGCGCGCGCCGGATTGGAACGTAAGCCTGCTCTTGTATTAAGGGGGCTAGTTCTGCTTCCGGCCGCGTTTGCAACGTGCAGGTGTGCTAAGGGCGATGGGCCCAGACCCCTGTGCGCTTAGGTTTAGACCGGCGTGCTGACCTCTCTGTTGTGCCTAGGTGGGGCTGCGACGTGTTGATCTTCCGAGGCCGGGCATGACCCAGGAAAGTGTGTCCGGCCAAATGGGATCGAGCGTGTTGGGGAATGTGGTGCACCCCTGCAGGGAAGTTAATCTATTCGAATAGCCGTGATCTTTGGTAACAGGACGACTTGGAGTTGTACCTTGACCTTATGACAACTAGAACCGGATACTTAATAAAACACATCCTTCCAAGTGCCAGATACAACCGGTGATCGCTCTCTCACAGGGCGACGAGGGGAGGATCATCGGTTAGGATTATGCTATACGATGCTTACTTGGAGGTCTTCATTCTACTCTCTTCTACTTGCTGCAAGGCGGAGGCTGCCAGAAGCGTAGTCTTCGACAGGATTAGCTATCCCCCCTCTTATTCTGGCTTTCTGCAGTTCAGTCCACCGATATGGCCCTTTTCACATTTACCCATGCATATGTAGTGTAGCTCCTTGCTTGCGAGTACTTTGGATGAGTACTCACGGTTGCTTTCTCTTTCTTTTCCCTCTATCCCTTCTACCTGGTTGTCGCAACAGATGTTGGAGCCCAGGACCAGACGCCACCGTCGACGACGACTCCTACTACACCGGAGGTGCCTACTACTACGTGCTGCCCGCTGACGACGACCAGGAGTAGTTAGGAGGATCCCAGGCAGGAGGCCTGCGCCTCTTTCGATCTGTATCCCAGTTTGTGCTAGCCTTCTTAAGGCAAACTTGTTTAACTTATGTCTGTACTCAGATATTGTTGCTTCCGCTGACTCGTCTATGATCGAGCTCTTGTATTCGAGCCCTCGAGGCCCCTGGCTTGTAATATGATGCTTGTATGACTTATTTTATTTGTAGAGTTGTGTTGTGATATCTTCCCGTGAGTCCCTGATCTTGATCGTACACGTTTGCGTGTATGATTAGTGTACGATTAAATCGGGGGCGTCACAAGTCACAAGTTGGTATCAGAGCCGACTGCCTGTAGGAACCCCCCTTCCACACTCCTTGGCCGAAGTCGAGTCTAGACATTGCAAAAACTTTTACTAACTTGGCTGTGTGCCTTACGGGCCCACGTCGCCATCGGGTGGTACTAGGATCTTTTACTCCTCGACCTTTACTCTGGGACTCTGAACTCTCTTCTACTCGGGTTAAACGAATTTACTAACTCTGACACTAGGATCCCGTTACGACATTCACCCCAAAGTTGGATAAGCCCTAGTTATTCTTTAGAGTAGTATTTGAACATTATCCACATTGTCATTTGACTCCTGTGAAAACATCTTTGTTTTCAGATGGAACCCACGAGGCAGGTCGTGCGCCACACGACGGCCATTGGTGCCTCAGGATCACCTGCTGTGTTGGTTGAGATGATGACCTATCTGGGTTATCGTTGGCACCCTGAGTACACCGTCTATGAGGAGTATCAGGACTTCAACCAGGAGCAGTACCGTGCCATCGTCCACCTCAACTCTCGGGAGTATGACTCCACTACCGTGCTGCACACTGCTCATGGTGTTGGAGTGACTATCGATATGGCGGTCCACGATGCTGCTTATGCTGCTCTGACACGTCTTTGTGGAGAGTATCAGGAGTTGGACACCTTCCCCTTCAGGCACATTGCTATCGCATCCGATGTTGGTGCGGAGGGATACTACACTGCTGCCTACTCCACTGTCACCCAAGAGCCCTTCTACCATCAGAACCTGGTTCTGCATGCTGATGGGCTGGATAGAGCTAACCGAGCTCTTCGCCACGAGTTGTACACCACCCGTCAGCACCTGTATCGTGCTCTTTACGCTGTTGCACCCCTCTGTCCGCTCTGGTGATCTGTCGCGTTCTGCGATCTACCCTGCCCGGACCGTGATGCCCCAGGGCGTCGGCTGGCCAGATGTGGGAGGCTACTCTCCTGCATTGGGCCCTCTCCTGCCACCTGCGCATCGGGTTCCGCACCAGAGTATCCGCGGACCCCAGGCTACTCGCGTGGAGGTCTTCCCTTCGCGTCACTACCAGCTGTCGGGCTACACCTACCTCCGCAGTACCGCATGGGACTGACGTAGACTTTCTTATTAGGGTTAGATGCATTCGCCGCGAGCCTGTGTGCCGCCTATGATGTCTTAGCCTATGTACTGAACACTGTGTAACGAACTCTATGCATGATCTCTTTTGTAAGATATGCCACTACTATGTAGTATCTATCGTGCTGCTTTCGTTGTGCATGTTTCATCATGAATGACTCTTGTTTTTTGCAAATTTCTCAATGCTGAACTACCCTTGTTAAATATTAGCAGGATGGTTAGACCAGGTGGTCGTGGTCGTGGTGGCAACGCCCCACCACCGCCTGAGTACATGGCTGGGATGATGCAACAGTTTGAGCTGAATCGTCAGTTCATGGAGAATATTATGGCTCAGTTTCCTCGCCCCAATATGAACCAGCAGCCAACCCCAGTAACTCTGCAGGATTTCATGTGCCTGAACCCAACTGTGTACCGCAGCTCAACTCAGCCTCTGGATGCTGATGACTGGCTCCGTGACATCACCTATGAGATGGAGTCTGCTGATGTAGCCCCTGCCAGCTATGTCACCTTTGCTTCCTTCTTCCTGAAGGGACCCGTAGCTCAATGGTGGGACAGCCACAGGCGTACTCTGCCAGCTGGAACAATCATCACCTGGCCAGACTTCCAAGCTGCCTTCCGTGCTCGCTTCATTCCTCAGGGAGTCATGGACCGGAAGAAGCGTGAGTTCCGCAACCTCACCCAAGGCAACAAAACTGTGGAATCTTACCAGCGGGAGTTTCTTGACTTGTCCCGCTATGCTGAAGAAGACATTGCAACTGATGCACGCAGACAGGAGAAGTTCCGTGATGGCCTTCAAGCTGACATCAAGCTCGCACTTCTAGTGCATGACTTTGCTGATTTCGCCACCCTGGTGAACAAGGCCATCAATGTCGAAACTGGTCTGCAGGAATACCAGGGCTCTCACAGGCGCAATTGTGACACGGGCTCATCTTCGGGCCCGCCTTCACAGAAGCGTAAGATATGGATTCCCAACAGTATGTACCAGCCAAATGCACCTGCCCCAAGGCAGACCTATGCTGCACCTCGTCCGCCTGCTCCTCCAACTAGGCAGCCAAGACTTCCAGCTCCACCACCACAAGCTCCTGTTCCCACTCCCAATAATGGTCTCTGCTACAAGTGTGGTCAGCCAGGTCACCGTGCTAGGGATTGCAATCAGAACCAGAATCAACTGGCCCTCCCCACAGCTGGCCGTGGAAGCAACCAGCCTCGCAACAACAGTGCCAAGTCTTATGGTCGTGTTCATGCCAACCATGTTGATCTCAATGAAGTTCTAGACCAGCCTGCTACCGTGATGGGTACACTCCTCGTAAATTCAGTACCAGCATCTGTTTTATTTGATACAGGAGCATCACATTCATTCATATCAGCTGAGTTTGCATTCATGCATGGCATTAAATACAAAGAGATGAACACTGCGATTGTGGTACACACTCCTGCGGGCCAGTGTCAAACCTCTATGGTTAGTCACAACGTTCCCGTTGAAATTGAAGGACTGGAATTCCTTGCCTCCCCCATCGTACTAAAGTCCTGTAGCATCGACCTCATTCTGGGAATGGATTGGTTGAAAGCGCATACTGCTTCTATAGTTTGCGCCACTAAGGTCGTCCATCTGCTACACCCTTCTGATGAAATAATTGCTTACCAAGCTCATCTAGTTCAGAACGCCGAGGCACGTCTTTATGCCTTGAATGCGTTGAACGCTGCACCACTCGAGGGCATTGAAAACATTCCCGTCGTTCATGAATTCCAAGACGTCTTCCCAGAAGAACTTCCAGGGATTCCCCCTGCTAGAGCTGTCAAATTCATCATCGACTTGAAACCCGGCACCACCCCTATAGCTAAACGACCCTACAAGATGCCGCCGCATGAGCTCATTGAGCTTAAGGAGGAAATCGACAAGTCTCTTGTCAAAGATTTCATTCGCCCAAGTTGCTCTCCTTGGGGAGCACCTTCTCTCTTTGTTAGGAAGAAGGATGGGACAAACCGATTAGTCCAAGACTACCGTCCTATAAACCAAGCTACCATTCAGAATAAATACCCTCTTCCTCGGATCAATGATCTTTATGATCAACTGGCTGGCTCATCAGTGTTCTCCAAACTCGATTTGAGGTTGGGTTACCACCAGATCCATGTTCGTGAAGAGGATATCCCAAAAACCGCCTTCGTGACTCGGTATGGATCATACGAGTACACCGTCATGTCATTCGGCTTAACGAATGCTCCCGCCACCTTCTCTCGTCTGATGAATTATTTATTCATGGATTACCTCGACAAGTTCGTCGTGGTTTATCTGGACGATATCCTTGTATTTTCCAAGAACGAGGAAGAACATGCTGGACATCTGCGTCTTGTGCTGGAGAAGCTTCGAGAACATCAACTGTATGCTAAGTATTCCAAGTGTGAATTCTGGCTCCCCGAAGTAACCTATCTTGGGCATCTCCAAGGATGGTATTGCCGTCAACCCTGAACGAGTTCAGGCTATTCTCGATTGGACTCCTCCGAAGAATGTCAAGCAAGTCCGAAGTTTTCTCGGTCTCGCCAGCTATTGCCGTCGATTCGTCGAGAACTTCTCCAAGATTGCCAGGCCTCTGACTAATCTGTTGCATAAGGGTGTCAAGTTCGAATGGACAGACAAGTGTCAGGAAAGTTTCCAGGCGCTCAAAGACAAGTTGACTTCTGCCCCCGTGCTTGCACCACCTGATACTAAGGACTTCGTCATTTACTGCGATGCTTCCCGTCAAGGATTAGGCTGTGTCCTAATGCAGGAGCGCAGAGTGATTGCTTATGCCTCTCGTCAACTGCGCCCTCACGAAGAAAACTACCCAGTTCACGACCTCGAGCTTGCTGCTGTCATTCATGCACTGAAGCAGTGGCGACATTACCTTCTCGGTAATCGTTGCGAGATCTTCACCGACCATCAAAGTCTGAAGTATCTGTTTACTCAGCCCGATTTGAACCTACGCCAGCAAAGATGGATGGAGACTATTGCAGACTTTGACGTGGGTATATCCTATACCCCCGGCAAGGCTAATGTAATGGCTGATGCCTTGAGCCGCAAGTCTTACTGCAACCACCTCCAGGTCCACAAAGTTCAGCCCTCGCTTGCCGAAGAATTTAGAAGGCTGAACCTCCATATTGTTCCTCCGGGATCACTCGCTCCCCCTCCCGAAGGTTTCCCCAAACGGAACCTCCATGTTGTTTCCAAGGGTTCTCTCAATACCCTGGTTGCGAAACCAGATCTTGTGGACACCATCAAATGGATACAGAAATGTGACGATGAAGTCCTCAAGATTAAGCGCGACCTCAAAAAAGGAAAGCCCTCATTCTTCACGATCGCCGACGATGGCGCCTTGTATTTCAAAGGCCGCCTAGTGGTACCATGTTCGAAGAAAAACCTGGATAAGACAAAAGAGGTTATGCAAGAAGCTCATGATACGCCTCTGTCCATCCATCCTGGTAGTACAAAGATGTACCAGGATATTCGTCAAAGATTCTGGTGGTCTAATATGAAGCAGGACATTGCTCGTTATGTTGCTGAGTGTGACGTTTGTCGCCGAATCAAAGCAGAGCATCAAAGGCCTGCTGGAACTCTGCAACCTATCTCCATTCCTGAATGGAAATGGGACCATGTTGAAATGGACTTCGTCACTGGATTTCCCAAATCGCAGAAAGGTAATGATGCTATTCTTGTCGTCATTGACCGGCTTTCCAAAGTTGCCCATTTTCTGGCGGTCAAAGAGACAATCACTGCTAGTTAGCTTGCTACTCTCTACATGGCCAGAATTGTTTCACTTCACGGTATCCCACTGGTTATCAGTTCAGACCGTGGCAGCTTGTTCACTTCAAGGTTTTGGGCGAGTTTCCAATAAGCTATGGGAACTCATCTGTCGTTCAGTACTGCGTTTCATCCTCAGTCGCAAGGACAGGTTGAACGTGTCAACCAAGTTCTCGAAGACATGCTTCGAGCTTGTGTAATATCATTCGGCAAGAAATGGGAGGAATCTCTTCCATATGCCGATTTCTCTTATAATAATAGCTATCAAGCTAGTCTGAAGATGTCCCCCTTCGAAGTGCTATATGGACGAAAGTGTCAAACCCCTCTGAACTGGTCAGAAACTGGGGAACGTCCACTCTTCGGTCCGGATATTATCCAACAGGCCGAAGAACAAGTTTGCATTATTCGCGAGAATCTCAAGACTGCTCATTCACGTCAGAGAAGTCAGTATGACCGTCATCACCAAGACATGGTCTATCAACCTGGCGAAAAGGCTTATCTTCGAGTTACACCAATGAAGGGTGCTCACCGCTTCGGGATCAAGGGCAAGCTAGCTCCTCGCTATATCGGTCCCTTCACTATTCTCGAAAGGCGTGGAAAGGTGGCATATCAACTGGAGCTTCCGCCAAACCTTTCTCAGGTTCACGATGTGTTCCATGTGTCACAACTCCGCCGTTGCTTCAAGGATCCAATCCGAGCGGTGGATCATGAAGTGCTCGAATTGCAACAGGACCTCTCTTATAAAGAGCATCCGGTCCGCATCCTTGACCAAGCTGAACGCCGCACACGTCAGAAGGCAATCAAATTCCTCAAAGTCCAGTGGTCGAATCACTCTGAAGACGAAGCCACTTGGGAACGCGAGGATCGCCTACGTGATGAATACCCCGCGTTGTTTCCTTCTACCTCCTAAATCTCGGGACGAGATTTCTTGTAGTGGAGGAGATTTGTAACGCCCGGATAATTTGGCTACAGTAAAACTCTCCTCATGATGCCATGACATCTGCGATTACTGTTACTAATCTCGGGATAATTCGAAACCGTGTCAAATTCAAACTTAAATTTAAAGTCGACAATAAAAGTTTTCAAATATTAAAAATAAAATGTTCGGGCTATGTCTATTATTGCATCGGTAATTATGGTGAAGTAAACACATTTTTATAAAATGCCTAACTGCTTTTGAATGAATTAAAACAGAAAAGAAATAGTAAAAGAAAATACAAAGGGGAAAAACAAACAACAGAAAGGAAAAAAAAGAAAAAGAAAGAGGTGGACCCCCACTGGGCTTCGGCCCAGCAGGCCGGCCCATTCGGCCGCAGGCCCAGCCGGCCACTCCCTCTTATCCACTTCCCCCTGGAAACCCTAGCCCACGCACCAC
>NC_053023.1:658017121-658032755 GCF_003073215.2 Triticum urartu | reverse complement strand
CATCCCATCGATCGGCTTCAGTTAGCAGCAGTAGCGAAGGAATCGCTCGATCGGGTTCAGTTAACAGCCATCGATCGATCGCTCGGGTTCAGTAACGCGTAGCCTGCAGTGCAATCACTCGGGTTCAGTTAGAGCCCAACGCCTCGCTCTGGTTCAGTTAGAGTCAACGCCTCGCACACACGCGCGTACGTGTATGAGAGAAACGCGCATCGCTCGGCCCCCGACCTCCCACCGTAACCGGGAACTCCCCGAAATTTTCCTCCCCCTCGCTTCTACCATGGTTTTTTCATCATGGACGGCCCAAAGAATGTCATGCAGCTGCGTCTCCGGCCCGCCCAGGACGAAAATCCCATTTTCTGTCATGATTTTTTATCGTAGAAGTAGGAGCCCACCACGTCTATGATGATATCGGGTTTTGTCACAATTATCGTCATAGAAGTGTCATATGTATGACAAGAAAAAATTTCGTTCGGCCCAAAATGTCATGGATGTGTCTTTTTTTGTAGTGTACTGACCGTCACCGGGGGGTTTTCGCCGCGGGAGAGGGGGTGGGAGGCGCCCACCTCCACCGCGCCAACCTCCACCGCTACCCCCGCCGGCGGACACGGCTCACGTGCCCCCGGGGGCAGTGATGGATCCCGCAGATTCAGCGGTGGCAGATTCACCGACTCTTCCCACTGTGGCTATAGAAACAGTCAGGGCCCTGGCAGTAGTTTCTATTCCGGCGGCCACTGAGGCTGCTAAGATTAGTGATGGTGGACCGGGCAAGAACTCAGACAAACCGGAGGGCGAAAAACTTTCGAAGTGGGCAATTAAAAAGAAGAAGTTGCCTTGCTATAGATGTGGCGAACCGGGTCACTTTGTGGCAGAGTGTACTAATGAGCTTTGCGATTATTGCCTCAGATCATAGCATGTGACCGGGGATTGCCCACTCCTATCCGGTCCTAAACCCGGCATCAACATTTCTGGTGTGTGGTGCAAGGAGTTGATGTTCTCTGAGACACCGGAGGTGGATCCCCTTCCGCAGGTGGTTGAGAGATCTTTCCCTGCAGTGGTCCGGGTTACTAATGGGCAGCTGACCGAAGCTCAGATTGTGAGGCAGCTGCATGACCTGGTACCGGGTAATTATCAGTGGCATCCGGAAAAACTAGAGGGACAGGCTTATAAGGTGGATTTCCCCACTAAAGAGGATCAGATGCATTTTCTTAAGTGGGGTTTATGCAGGGTTCCAAGTACCAACACTATTATTGCTTTTGATGAGTGGAAGCAGGATGAACCAGAGGGTACACCTTTGGAGAAGGTGTGGGTACGTTTCTTTGGTGCACCACCAAAACTGATTAAGCACTTTCTGATTGCCTGGAGCTTGGGTTCTATGATTGGCAAGACAGAAAAGGTGGACATGCCTTTCACTCGCGCGCAAGGGGCTGCGAGGTTGTTGGTCAGTGTTGTGAGTGTTGAGTTCATACTAGATGTGATCCGGTGGACACATGCTGGAGTCACGTACGTTCTTGAGCTTGAGATCGAGGACACTCCAATTTCCTAGGATGGGGATGTGTAGGACCTTGAAGTAGATGTGTCTAGAGGGGGGGATTAGACAATGCTAAAGTTGCAGTTTTTAAGCTTTTTCGGTTTAAGTGGAGTTTAGGCACACTTTCAACATTCATAATACATATCAAGCAAGCATGCAAAGAGTATATAGGCAGTGGAAAGTAAAGCATGCAACTTGCAAGGATGTAAAGGGAAGGGTTTGGAGAATTCAAACGCAATTGGAGACACGGATGTTTTTCCCGTGGTTCAGATAGGTGGTGCTATCCTACATCCACATTGATGGAGACTTCAACCCACGAAGGGTAACGGTTGCGCGAGTCCATGGAGGGCTCCACCCACGAAGGGTCCACGAAGAAGCAACCTTGTCTATCCCACCATGGCCATTGCCCATGAAGGACTTGCCTCACTAGCGGTAGATCTTCATGAAGTAGGCGATCTCCTTGCCCTTACAAACTCCTTGGTTCAACTCCACAATCTTGTCAGAGGCTCCCAAGTGACACCTAGCCAATCTAGGAGACACCACTCTCCAAGAAGTAACAAATGGTGTGTTGATGATGAACTCCTTGCTCTTGTGCTTCAAATGATAGTCTCCCCAACACTCAACTCTCTCTCACAGGATTTGGATTTGGTGGAAATAAGATTTGAGTGGAAAGCAACTTGGGAAGGCTAGAGATCAAGATTCATATGGTAGGAATGGAATATCTTGGCCTCAACACATGAGTAGGTAGTTCTCTCTCAGAAATAGGATGCTGGAAGTGTAGGCTTAGTCTGATGGCTCTCTCTCTCTGAATGAAGAGGAGGTGGAGGGGTATATATAGCCTCCACACAAAATCCAACCGTTACACACAATTTACCAATCTTGGTGGGACTGAATCAACAAACTTGGTCGGACCGAAATAGTAAACCTAGTGACCGTTAGAGTTTTCGATGGGACCGACTGGATCAACTCGGTGGGACCGATGTGCTAGGGTTAGGGTAAATCCAAAACTCGGTTTGACTGATTACTCAAACTCGGTGGGACCGATTTGGGTAATAGGCGAAACAGAGAGTTGGCCAAGCAAACTCGGTGGGGCCAATTGCATATCTCGGTGGGACCGAAAATATTGCAACAGGTAACAGAGAGTTTGCAAGCCCATCTCGGTGAGACCGAGATCCCATCGGTGAGACCGAACTGATTAGGGTTTCTGGCAGTGGCTATGACAAGTGAAACTCGGTGGCGCCGGATAGAAATAATCGTAGGTCCGAGTTTGGCTTTGGGTTTAGGTCATATGTGGAAGTGGGAAAGTAGCTGAGGATTTTGGAGCATATCATTAAGCACTTGAGCAAGAGGCTCATTAAGCAACACCTCATCCCTCCTTGATAGTATTGGCTTTTCCTATGGACTCAATGTGATCTTGGATCACTAAAATGTAAAATGAAGTCTTGAGCTTTAAGCTTTAGCCAATCCTTTGTCCTTAGCATTTTGGAGAACTTCCCACAACCTTTAGTCCATGCCACTCCATTGTTGAACTTATCTGAAACATACTAGATAGAAACGTTAGTCCAACAAGAGATATGTTGTCATTAATTACCAAAACCACCTAGGGAGCACTTGTGCTTTCAATCTCCCCCTTTTTGGTAATTGATGGCAACATACATCAAAGATTTAGATAAAGATATAAAGAACAGCAAGTAAAGCTTTGGAAGGACATGTAACAAGCATAGGCTCCCCCTACATGTATGCACTCATGTAAATGTGAAATATAGAGGCATGCGAGAGCATAACCATGACAGAGTAGGCAATGTGTTACATGTATCTTGGCCATATGCATCAGAGCAAAAGATTATCAAGGAAAATACCTTCATGCTCATGAGTCCTTCTTGCAAACAGTATGTACATAAGCAAGAATTCCTCATACTCATGATTTTGATGCATACACTTACCTTGTAGTCTTTAGCTGGCTTAGGATGGAATGAACCTGCACAAACAAGGTTAGATAACACAGGTACCTCCACTAGCCAGAGCAAACTAAAGAAGCCACAAGAGAACCAAGACTGGGATGACATGTAGAGAGTGAGGACAAGGTACCAATTGGATTCAACATGTCCCCAAGAGTAAAGATATGCAATGAATTTGACTGATTTCTTTCCCTTAGGTGTCTTGCTCCCCCTGAATCTTACATGGGATATTGGGAGAAGATAGGGAACAGAAAATCAGAGCTGAAAGATACAAATGGATAGAACTTAATGCAAATAAGCACATATGAACATGTCTTTCCCCCAAAAAGACATGTGACATCTCTCCTCTTGAACATCAAGCATCTGGGACATCTGGGATCCTTGAGTATTCTCTCCCCTGGAAATCTCTTTCTCCCCCTTAATACTTTCTCTCTTGTAGGTTTGGTCCTTGAGACTTTCTCTCCCCCTTGAGCTTTGATGTGATCTCTCTCTCCCCCTTTGACATCAATTTCCAAGAAGGGCTTTCTGGAATCCGTCGTATAGGTTTGGTCCTTGAGACTCAACACAAAGCAATGGATAAAACTGTGATGCTTGTAGAGGACAAGATTCATTGAGTAGAGCTGGATCAGAAGAAATATAGAACAAGTGGCAAACTGTTTTTCCTGTTGCGAAGTCGGTGGCACCGAGTGGCATGTTTCGGTGGTACCGAAAAGATTCGGTCGGACCGAAAATTACAAGTCGGTGAAACCGAGTTCACACAAAGAAAAACACTTGTCACCTCAGCTCACTAAACATGTAGGATCTCACAAAGATTTGCAATGAATTATCTGAAGGATTTGCAAGGAATTGAATGCAGAAAATGCAGAACAAAATCAAAAAGAAAAGAGAAGAAACTGAAAGATCTAGATGAAGTTTTTTTTTGAAAAAGAGAAAGAAAATAAACATGCATGAGACAAATGCAATAACACATAAAAGAACACAAGAGAACTTCATCTAGAGTTGGGTGATGACATAGTCACCTATGTTAGAGTATATTGACTTAGGAGTCAAGTGAGAGCACTTGATCATAGGTCATACTGATCGTTTAAGCTCAAAATGGGGTTACCATTTTTCGTTTAAGCATCTTGATCTATTCACATCTTGTTGAGTTGCTTTGACTCATGTCTTGGAGTAAAGCTTCTCTAAGATGGAATAACATACCTTGGGTGGTGGTGTGGTTCTTGCTCATGTAGTTGAACTTGTGTGGGTGCTCAAGGTTGATGTAGCTCATCAAGAGTTGGGAGCAGCACTTGGAGTTTGAGTTCATCTACCTACATGGGTTAGTTCTTGCAAGGAAGAGCACTTGTGTATCCAAAAATGACAATCATGAAGCTCAACATAGAATTTGTCAAAGGATATGTTTGAATGGTTTTGTGCTTCCTTGTCTTCAACCACCATTGTGTAGAGACTTGGTGATGTAGAGATTGCTCAAGATGTGAGTGAGTCGCAATCTCATGGAATTAGATTCAACCAAGCACCTACATGGGTTAGACAACATGCAAGGTACAAATATATCCAAGACATAAGATAGTCATCATAAGAGATATATCATGGATTAGTCATAAGCTCATGTCTTGCATGTATCCAATGGAGTTCCTACTCCAAGTTCAAAGCATCAATAATGTTCAATTCACCTCTCAACCTGCAAAATACTTTCTCATCAAGAGGTTTAGTAAATATATCCGCTAATTGCTTATCGGTGCGAACATGCTTAAGATCAATGTCACCCTTAGCAACATGACCTCGAATGAAATGATGACGAACTTCAATATGCTTAGTTCGAGAATGTTGTACAGGATTATGACCAATTTTGATAGCACTTTCATTGTCACAAAGCAGTGGAACATGTTTCACATAGATCCCATAATCTTTAAGAGTTTGGGTCATCCAAAGTAATTGAGCACAACATGAACCAGCGGCAATGTATTCCGCTTCGGCGGTGGATAAGGATACCGAGTTTTGTTTCTTGGAAGACCAAGACACAAGAGATCTACCAAGAAATTGACAAGTACCCGAAGTGGACTTTCTATCAACCTTGTCTCCGGCATAATCCGAGTCGGAATAGCCAACAAGATCAAAAGAAGACCTCTTAGGATACCAAATGCCAAAGTTTGGTGTATGAATTAAGTATCTCACTATCCTTTTCACGGCCTTAAGATGACATTCTTTAGGAGCAGCTTGATAACGTGCACACATGCACACACTTAGCATAATGTCGGGGCGTGAAGCACATAGGTATAACAAAGAACCAATCATAGAGAGATAAACCTTTTGATCAACCGGTTCACCATCTTTGGTCAAATCAAGATGTCCACTAGTAGGCATGGGTGTAGGCATACCTTTGCTTTCTTGCATATTGAACTTCTTGAATAAGTCCTTGGTGTACTTTGTTTGAGAGACAAATGTACCTTCCTTAGGTTGCTTGATTTGAAAACCGAGAAAGAATTTGAGTTCACTCATCATAGACATCTCAAACTTCTCTGACATTAGCTTTCCAAACTTTTCACTAAAGAGAGGGTTAGTTGAACCAAATATGATATCATCAACATAAATTTGGCATACAAATAGTTCTCCATTAACCCTTTTAGTAAAAAGAGTAGAATCAATTTTACCAATTTCAAAACCACTTGCAATAAGGAACTTGGTCAAGCATTTATACCATGCTCTAGGAGCTTGTTTAAGACCATAAAGAGCTTTGTGAAGTTTGTAAACATGATTTGGTTTCTTAGGATTGATAAAGCCGGGAGGTTGTTTGACATAAACTTCCTCCTCTATTTCACCATTTAGAAAAGCACTTTTAATGTCCATTTGGTACAAGGTGATATTATGGTGATTAGCATAGGCAAGTAAGATGCGAATGGACTCAAGTCTAGCAACGGGAGCATATGTCTCACCATAGTCCAATACCTTCGACTTGTGTGTACCCTTGGGCGACGAGACGTGCTTTGTTGCGAACCACTTGTCCATCTTCATCTTGCTTGTTGCGAAACACCCATTTGGTACCAATCATGTTGTGGTTGTTGTCGGGCTTCTCAACAAATGTCCAAACTTGGTTTCTCTCAAAGTTGTGTAGCTCTTCATGCATAGCGTTTATCCAATCCGGATATTCCAATGCTTCTTCAACCTTCATAGGTTCAATGCTAGAGATGAATGAATAGTTTTCACAAAAGTTAGCTAAACAAGTTTTTGAGCGAGTGATTCTCCCGGTTTGTATATCATTGAAGATTTGCTCGACGGGATGATCTTTGGCAATTCTTGCTCGAACTCGTGAGAGCTTTTGCTTGGGTCTTCGTCGAACATCTTCTTCATCTTGTTCTTCTTCTTGGCCTTCTTCATTGTTGACGTTGTCATTCTCTTGTCGTGGTGGAGAAGGAGGTTGTTGATGTTCGTCTTGATGCATTTCCTTGTCTTCTTCATCTTGGTGTGTCCCACTTGTGGATGCTTCCATATCAATTCCTGGTTCACCTTGTCGTGAAGTAGAAGCTTCCACTTGGACGGACGAGGTACTCTCCTTCAACTCCGTTGGACGAATTTTTCCAATAGACAAGTCTTGGATTGCTTCTGAAGGGTCTTTGTCTCCTACATCGATTGGCAATTGCTCTACTTGCGAGCCATTAGATTCATCAAACTTCACATCTACCGTCTCTTCAACCAGTGAGGAGCTCGTATGCCGTCTTGCCAAGTAGCTTGTGAAGATACAAGCGATTTGTTGCATGACAAGCTGTCTCAACCGCTTCTGCCCAAAAGTGCTTCGGCGTCTTGTATTCATCAAGCATCGTTCTTGCCATTTCAATGAGCGTCCGATTTTTCCTCTCAACAACTACATTTTGTTGAGGTGTGTACGTAGCCGAGAACTCGTGTGAAATCCCTTCTTCGTCAAGAAAGGTGTCCACATTTGCGTTCTTGAACTCCGTTCCGTTGTCACTCCGAACCTTCTTGATCTTCACGTCAAACTGATTTTGGGCCTTCCTAGCAAAGTTTTTGAAGATCTTCTGGACCTGCGACTTGTCATTAAGAAAGAACACCCACGTAAATCTTGAAAAATCATCAACTATAACTAGACCAAAAGAATTTCCACCGAGACTCTTGTAGGCGTTGGGACCAAAAAGATCCATATGAAGTAGCTCGAGTGGCCTCCTTGTGGTCATGATGTTCTTCACGGGATGCCTTCCTCCAACCTGTTTACCTGCTTGACAAGCACTACAAAGTCTATCCTTATCAAATATGACATCGTTAACTCCAAGGATATGATTTCCTTTAATAAGCTTGTCAAGGTTTCTCATGCCAACGTGACCTAGTCGTCTATGCCACAACCAACCTTTTGAGGATTTAGCAATAAAGCAAGTTTTAGGTTGTGCCTTTTTAGAGAAATCGACAATGTAAAGATCACCTCTACGCATACCGGTAAAGACCATTTTATGATTGTCTCGACGAAATACTTGGCAATCTACCTCGGTAAATAGGACATTCAAACCGAAATCAGCAAGTCTAGATACTGAAAGTAAGTTGTAGCCGAGAGATTCAACGAGCATGACATTTTGAATGGAACTATCATGTGAGATGGCCACCTTACCAAGGCCAACCACCTTACCCTTTGAATTATCACCAAAGGTGACATATTTTCGAGGGCCGTCATTTTCAGCAAGCTCACGGAACATCTCTTCATCTCCGGTCATATGATTAGTACATCCACTATCAAGAACCCATTCCTTTCCTCCTGACACATATCCCCGAAGATTTGCCGTAAGACCAAAATGTCTCATTGCATCATCAAGATCGAAGTCACTATCATCATCATCATCATCATCATCATAGTATCCATGTTCACCATGATCTTGTGACTCATCATTTCCTAGAGAGGGTAATTCATTAGATAAATGATCATCAAAGTGGTCACCTTTATGAATTCTTATAGCTTCGGATATAATGATTCCAACATCTCCTTTAGCACGCTTGAGATTGGTAAGATCAAATAGACAATCACCAAAACTAGGATCACTAGAGTTCATCTTACTCAAGGAAATAGATTTATGGAGAATTTCATCCAAGTTTTTTAAGGAATAATCGGGAAATCGTTCCTCAAGAAATTTCCATATAGTATAGGCACAATTAAGAGTAGGCAAACTAGCAATCAAATTTTTGGGCAATCCTCTAATGATGAGCTCAATAGTTCTAAGATTGCGAATCATGTCAATATCTTCATCTAGGGTAGGATGCAAAGGATCAATATGAGGTGCACAAGGGCTAGCAATATACTTGTTCAAATGATATTGATTGAAGATTACAAGCATCTCATTTTTCCACTCATGATGGTTCACTTATATTATTTTGAGAGTCTTAAACAGCATGTTAATTTGCTTAATCCTAATATGCTAGGTATTCAAGACTAGTAAAAACTTTCTTATGAGTGTGTTGAATACTAAGAGAAGTTTGATGCTTGATGATTGTTTTGAGATATGGAGGTGGTGATATTAAAGTTGTGCTAGTTGAGTAGTCGTGAATTTGAGAAATACTTGTGTTGAAGTTTGCAAGTCCCGTAGCATGCACGTATGGTAAATGTTATGTAACAAATTTGAAACATGAGGTGTTCTTTGATTGTCCTCCTTATGAGTGGCGGTCGGGGACGAGCGATGGTCTTTTCCTACCAATCTATCCCCCTAGGAGCATGCGCGTAGTTCTTGGTTTTTGTTGACTTGTAGATTTTTGCAATAAGTATGTGAGTTCTTTATGACTAATGTTGAGTCCATGGATTATACACACTCTTACCCTTCATTCATCGCTAGCCTCTTTGGTACTGTGCATTGCCCTTTCTCACATTGAGAGTTGGTGCAAACTTTGCCGGTGCATCCAAACCCCGTGATATGATACGCTCTTTCACACATATACCTCCTTATATCTTCCTCAAAACAGCCACCATACCTACCTATTATGGCATTTCCATAGCCATTTCGAGATATATTGCCAAGCAACTTTCCACCGTTCCGTTTATCATGACACGTTCATCATTGTCATATTGCTTTGCATGATCATGTAGTTGACATAGTATTTGTGGCAAAGCCACCATTCATAATTCTTTCATACATGTCACTCTTGATTCATTCCATATCCCGGTACACCGTCGGAGGCATTCATATAGAGTCATACTTTGTTCTAGTATCGAGTTGTAATCATTGAGTTGTAAATAGATAGAAGTGTGATGATCATCATTTTTAGAGAATTGTCCCAAGTGAGAAAAAAATTAAAAAAAGAAGAGAAAGGCCATAAAAAAAGAGAAGAAGGCCCAAAAAATGAGAGAAAAAGAGAGAAGGGACAATGTTACTATCCTTTTACCACACTTGTGCTTCAAAGTAGCACCATAATCTTCATGATAGAGAGTCTCTTGTTTTGTCACTTTCATATACTAGTGGAAATTTTTCATTATAGAACTTGGCTTGTATATTCCAACAATGGGCTTCCTCAAATGCCTAGGTCTTCGTGAGCAAGCAAGTTGGATGCACACAGACTTAGTTTCTTTTGAGCTTTCATACATTTATAGCTCTAGTGCAGCCATTGCATGGCAATCCCTACTCCTTGCATTAACATCAATCGATGGGCATCTCCATAGCTCATTGATTAGCCGCGTTGATGTGAGACTTTCTCCTTTTTTGTCTTCTCCACATAACCCCCATCATTATATTCTATTCCACCCATAGTGCTATATCCATGGCTCACGCTCATGTATTGCGTGAAGGTTGAAAAAGTTTGAGATTACTAAAGTATGAAACAATTGCTTGGCTTGTCATCGGGGTTGTGCATGGTGAGAGCATTCTTGTGTGACGAGAATGGAGCATGACCAAACTATATGATTTTGTAGGGATGAACTTTCTTTGGCCATGTTATTTTGAGAGGATATAATTGCTTAGTTAGTATGCTTGAAGTATTATTACTTTTATGTCAATATGAACTTTTATCTTGAATCTTTCGAATCTGAATATTCATACCACAATTAAGAAGAATTACATTGAAATTATGCCAAGTAGCATTCCACATCAAAAATTCTGTTTTTATCATTTACCTACCCGAGGATGAGCAGGAATTAAGCTTGGGGATGCTTGATACGTCTCCAGCATATCTATAATTTTTTATTGTTCCATGCTATATTATATTTTGTTTTGGACATTAATGGGCTTTATTATACACTTTTATATTATTTTTGGGACTAATCTATTAACCGGAGGCCCAGCCCAGAATTGTTGTTTTTTTGCCTATTACGGAGTTTCGCAGAAAAAGAATATCAAACTGAGTCCAAACGAAATGAAACCTTCGGGAACGTGATTTTTGGAGCGAACGTGATCCAGAGGACTTGGACCCTATGTCAAGACATCAACCAGGAAGGCACGAGGTAGGGGGCGCGCCTACCCCCCCCCCCCCAGGGCGCACCCTCCACCCTCATGGCCCCACGTTGCTCCACTGACGTACTTTTTCCTCCTATATATACCTACGTACCCTCAAACTACCAGATCCGGAGCCAAAAACCTAATTCCACCGCCGCAACCTTCTGTACCCGTGAGATCCCATCTTGGGGCCTTTTCCGAAGCTCCGCCGGAGGGGGCATCAATCACGGAGGGCTTCTACATCAACACCATAGCCTCTCCGATGATGTGTGAGTAGTTTACCTCAGACCTTCGGGTCCATAGTTATCAGCTAGATGGCTTCTTCTCTCTTTTTGGATCTCAATACAATGTTCTCCCCCTCTCTCGTGGAGATCTATTCGATATAATCTTCTTTTGTGGTGTGTTTGTTGAGACCGATGAATTGTGGGTTTATGATCAAGTTTATCTATGAACAATATTTGAATCTTCTCTGAATTCTTTTATGTATGATTGGTTATCTTTGCAAGTCTCTTTGAATTATCAGTTTGGTTTGGCCTACTAGATTGATCTTCTATGAATTCTTTTATGTATGATTGGTTATCTTTGCAAGTCTCTTCGAATCATCAGTTTGGTTTGGCCTACTAGATTGATCTTTCTTGCAATGGGAGAAGTGCTTAGCTTTGGGTTCAATTTTGCGGTGTCCATTCCCAGTGGCAGTAGGGGTAGCAAGGCACGTATTGTATTGTTGCCATTGAGGATAACAAGATGGGGTTTATATCATATTGCATGATTTTATACCTCTACATCATGTCATCTTGCTTAAAGCGTTACTCTGTTCTTATGAACTTAATACTCTAGATGCATGCTAGATAGCGGTCGATGTGTGGAGTAATAGTAGTAGATGCAGGCAGGAGTCGGTCCACTTGTCTCGGACGTGATGCCTATATACATGATCATACATAGATATTATCATAACTATGCTCAATTCTGTCAATTGCTCAACAGTAATTTGTTCACCCACCATAATACTTATGCTCATGAGAGAAGCCACTAGTGAAACCTATGGCCCCCGGGTCTATTTCCATCATATTAATCTTCCAACAACAAGCTATTTCCATTGCCTTTTATTTTGCTTTTATTTTATTTTGCATCTTTATCATAAAAATACCAAAAATATTATCTTATCATATCTATCAGTTCTCACTCTCGTAAGTTACCGTGAAGGGATTGACAACCCTTTATTGCGTTGGTTGCGAGGATTTATTTGTTTGTGTAGGTGCGAGGGACTTGTGTGTGGCCTCCTACTGGATTGATACCTTGGTTCTCAAAAACTGAGGGAAATACTTACGCCACTTTGCTGCATCACCCTTTCCTCTTCAAGGGAAAACCAACGCAGTGCTCAAGAGGTAGTAGATTCCATCAGAGCTATGCCACGACTTGGCCCGATATAGAGGCGCCGCACACCCTCTCTGCTTCACAGATGAAGTACTGGACCATGAATTCCCGAGGGGTTCAAGCCCGTCAACATTGAATCATACGACGGCACAACCGATCCCACAGTGTGGATCGAGGATTTCATCCTCCACATCCACATGGCTCGAGGAGATGATCTCCATGCCATTAAATACCTTCCACTAAAGCTCAAAGGTCCAGCTCGGCACTGGCTTAACAGCCTGCCTGAAAATTCTATCGGCAGCTGGGAGGACTTGGAAGAAGCTTTCTAGACAACTTCCAAGGAACTTATGTCCGGCCACCAGACGCCGATGACTTAAGCCACATAGTTCAACAACCTAGAGAATCAGCCAGAAAATTCTGGACTAGGTTCCTAACCAAAAAGAACCAGACTGTTGACTGTCCGGACGCCGAGGCCTTAGCATTCTTCAAACACAGCATTCGTGACGAATGGCTAGCATGCCACCTCGGCCAAGAAAAGCCGAAGTCCATGGCAGCCCTAACGGCACTCATGACCCGCTTTTGTGTGGGAGAGGACAGTTCGATGGCCCGTAGTAACAATACGGCCAACGAAACAAGCCCCTCTGAGGCCAAGAACAGCACCAGCAAGCTCCAGCGCAATAGAAACAAATTCTAAAGCAACGGCGCTAACACCGATGACACAACAGTTCATGTCGGATTTAGTGGCTCCAAGTCCGGCCAGCGAAAGAAGCCCTATAAAAGGAGCAACAGAAAACAATCCAGCTTGGACCACATACTTGATCGTCCTTGCCAAATTCATGGCACCCCAGACAAACCGGCCAACCATACCAATAGATATTGCCGAGTCTTCAAACTAGCCAGCAAAGCAAATGGCAGAGGCAATGAAGGGGAATCACAGAGCGACGAAGAGCCTCGGCAGCCAAACAGCGAGGGGCAAAAGAAATCCCCCCCAAGTCAAAACGGTGAATATGATATACATTACACATATCCCCAAAAGGGAGTGCAAACGCGCACTCAGGGACATCTACGTGGTAGAGCCAGTCGCCCCAAAATTGAATCCATGGTCGTCATCCCTGATCACCTTCGATCGATGAGACCACTCAACTAGTGTCCGCCACGGCGGTTCATCCGCACTAGTTCTTGACCCAATTATTGACGGGTTCCACCTAACTCGATTCCTAATGGACGGTGGTAGCAGCCTCAACCTGCTCTATCAAGACATAGTGCGGAAGATGGGAATTGACCCCTCGCGAATCAAATCAACAAAGACCACCTTCAAAGGAGTCATTCCAGGCGTAGAGGCCCGCTGTACGGGCTCAATAACGCTAGAAGTAATATTCGGCTCCCCGGATAACTTCCGAAGCAAAGAACTAATCTTCGATATCGTCCCATTCCGCAGCGGCTATCACGCTCTGCTCGGGCGAACCGCATTCTCTAGATTCAACGCGGTGCCTCATTATGCTTATCTTAAGCTGAAGATGCCCGGTCCACATGGCGTCATTATGGTAAACGGAAATACGGAGCGCTCCCTCCGTACAGAGGAGCACACCGCCGCCCTAGCAGCAAAAGTACAGAGTGGCCTTCTCAAGCAGCACTATAATCCAGCTACCGAGCCCCTGGACACCACTAAGAAGGTCCGAACTATACTACAGCAGGACAGCTCGGCTCGTCACGGGTCAAACTAGTAAAATTCGGCCTCCGCCCAAGCCCATACGAGGCAATGGTATTCGTACCGCGAGCACATACGCTACGCACCCATGGGTACGGATGGAGGCTCAACTCACTCGCGATCCACAGTACGGATTGATAGACCCTGGGATTCACACGCTTCTGCTTTTTCTTTTTTACGGGGTTTTCTTCTCTTTTTCAAGGTCCATACGGACGACCCGCTTGCAGAACACACCAAGGAGGCAACGAGCTTTGGCGTACAAGGGACCCCAGGTGGTTTCTAATAAACAATTACCATACTTGTTTTACATATCCGTATGCAGCTCGCCCTTGGTTACGACATTTTTCAATAGCATTGCTTGCTTATCGCGTTATTTGTACAAAGTACACCTTGACGTACTAATTACATCACAACAGTGAATAAACGATGGCGTCAGCCCACTACTTCATTTTTCCCCGTTTCCTCACCTCGATGTCTATTATTCCTTGCACACGTACATCATGATACGTACTAATCCGCCAGGGGCTTAATTACAACCCGCATCACGGCAATAAAAGTCCGAACACTTTTACAGTACAGTTCGGCACCCCGAACTTATAGCATTATATGCATCGGCTCTGAATCATGGCTTTGGTCAATAGTTGGGTTGCCCGGCTCCTATGCTTACTACCTTACGTTCCGCTATATCGGCTAGGGTAGTAAAGGGAGAACTACTACGATTGTGTCCCGGTTCTTCCGGACGAGCACCTCAGTAGAGAAAGCCAAAAACTGACTGTCATGATGCGGCGAGAGCCGGTCAGCTATTCAAGAGGTTCCAAATCGTTAGAGATTTTTCCCGCTTCTCGCGAAGAATCGGTTTCCCCGATTAGGCGTGTATAGCGCCCCTAATTTGGCCTTCCGAATACCAGGGGCTTTGCCAACTTTATCAATTGTCAAACTCTTATGGCTAAGTGGGGGCGGTAAAGGCCGCATAGTCTGATTGCCTTGTTCATCATGCTAAACACCTCCTTTAAGGACCAGAATGTGGAGTAAAGAGTGTTTAGGTTTATCCTGAACACCCCCATACTATCTACATGGGGGCAGAAGCCGACGACTGGTCATCCCTCAGATTAAATAAACGGCCGCACAGGAGGTAAAATTTAAAATCATAAACATTATACTACATAACATCTTTGTTCCATATTATAGGGCAAGATAATACACATGTTCTTATGGGAATATAATATCCTTCGAACATTGCGCCGCCGCAAGGCGGGATCCCTCCAGGACACCTTCAAAATAATGCTTGGGTCGACGATGCTCCTTGCCCTCCGACGGTCCCTCGGTCATCAGCTTCTTGGCATCTAGCTTGCCCCGTGCGTCTTCACGCGAGCAAAAGCCATACGCGCACCTTCAATGGAGACCGACCGCTTCACGGCTTCGAACCGTGGACAGGCACTCACAAGCCGCTGCACAAGTCCGAAATAACTGTCAGGTGTACGATCGGCAGGCCACAACCGGACTATCAGGTCCTTCATGGCCAGTTCAGCCAAACTATGCAGCTCGACCAGCTGCTTTAGCTGGTCGCTGAAGGTCACCAGATGTTCGGATCCCAGATATTGGGACCAGAACAGCTTCTCCGTTGACATCCCTTCTTCGGCTCTAATGCTCAGCC
>NC_053023.1:658012121-658014621 GCF_003073215.2 Triticum urartu | reverse complement strand
GAGGAGGAGTCTGACTCTGGCGTTGCAAGTCTGGCTCTAGCCACAGCCTATGTAGCCAAGTCCATCTTCAACACTGAAGACAATGGCTCCGTCACCAACGCTGATGCTAATGACAAGGACGACTATGCCCCCACCTATTGCTTCATGGCACGTGGTGCCAAGGTAAACTCACGCGATGCTTACTTTCAAACATCAAGTGAAGATGACTCTGATTGTGAATCCAAACCCATCTACAAAACACTTGCTAAAATTGCAACTGAACAACAGAAAGCTATGGAACATATTCAAAAACTGTTAGACAAAAGCGATGACCTGTTGGACGCGGAAATGACCTGATCTCAGTCCTTAATTTTTGAGTGACAGAAAGTTTGCGTTTGATACAGATTACTACAGACTGTTCTGTTTTTGACAGATTCGGTTTTTCTTGTGTTGTTTGTTTATTTTGATGAATCTATGGCTAGTATCGGAGGTTATGAACCATAGGGAAGTTGGAATACAGTAGGTTTAACACCGATATAAATAAAGAATGAGTTCATTACAGTACCTTTAAGTGGTGGTTTGTTTTATTTTGCTAACGGGGCTCAAGAGATTTTCTGTTGAGTTTTGTGTTGTGAAGTTTTCAAGTTTTGGGTAAAGATTCAATGGACTATGGAATAATGAGTGGCAAGATCCTAAGTTTGGGGATGCCCAAGTCACCCCAAGGTAATATTCAAGGACAACCAAGAGTCTAAGCTTGGGGATGCCCCGGAAGGCATCCCCTCTTTCGTCTTCGTTCATCGGTAACTTTACTTGGAGCTATATTTTTATTCACCACATGATATGTGTTTTGCTTCTAGCGTCATTTTATTTTCTTTTGTTTTGCTTTCTGTTTGAATAAAATACCAAGATCCGAAATTCTTAAATGTTAGAGAGTCTTCACATAGTTACATAATTATTCAACTACTCATTGATCTTCACTTATATCTTTCGGAGTAGTTTGTCGTTTGCTCTAGTGCTTCACTTATATCCTTTTTAGAGCATGGCAGTGGTTTTATTTTGAAGAAATGGATGAACTCTCATGCTTCACTTATATTATTTTGAGAGTCCTAAACACCATGGTAATTTGCTTTGGTTATGAATTTAGTCCTAATATGATGGGCATCCAAGAGGGATATAATATAAACTATCATATAAAATGCATTGAATACTATGAGAAGTTTGATTCCTTATGATTGTTTTGAGATATGAAGATGGTGATATTAGAGTCATGCTAGTTGAGTAGTTGTGAATTTGAGAGATACTTGTGTTAAAGTTTGTGATTCCCGTAGCATGAACGTATGGTGAACCGTAATGTGATGAAGTCGGATCATGATTTATTTATTGATTATCTTCCTTATGAGTGGCGGTCGGGGACGAGCGATGGTCTTTTCCTACCAATCTATCCCCCTAGGAGCATGCGCATAGTACTTCATTTTGATAACTAATAGATTTTTGCAATAAGTATGTGAGTTCTTTATGACTAATGTTGAGTCCATGGATTATACGCACTCTCACCCTTCCAGCATTGCTAGCCTCTCTAGTACCACGCAACTTTCGCCGGTACCATAAACCCACCACATATCCTTCCTCAAAACAGCCACCATACCTACCTATTATGGCATTTCCATAGCCATTCCGAGATATATTGCCATGCAAATTTCCACCGTACCGTTTATTATGACACGCTTCATCATTGTCATATTGCTTTGCATGATCATGTAGTTGACATCGTATTTGTGGCAAAGCCACCTTTATAATTCTTTAATACATGTCACTCTTGATTCATTGCATATCCCGGTACACCGCCGGAGGCATTCACATAGAGTCATATTTTGTTCTAAGTATTGAGTTGTAATTCTTGAGTTGTAAGTAAATAAAGTGTGATGATCATAATTATTAGAGCATTGTGCCAAGTGAGGAAAGGATGATGGAGACTATGACTCCCCCACAAGTGGGATGAGACTCCGGACGAAAAGAAAAAAAAGGGGGAAAGGGGGCCAAAAGAAAAAAAGAAAAAAAAGAAAAGGCCCAAATAAAAAAATGAGAGAAAAAGAGAGAAGGGACAATGTTACTATCCTTTTACCACACTTGTGCTTCAAAGTAGCACCGTGTTCTTCATGATAGAGAGTCTCCTATGTTGTCACTTTCATTTACTAGTGGGAATTTTACATTATAGAACTTGGCTTGTATATTCCAATGATGGGCTTCCTCAAAATACCCTAGGTCTTCGTGAGTAAGCGAGTTGGATGCACACCCACTTAGTTTCTTTTGTTGAGCTTTCATACACTTATAGCTCTAGTGCATCCGTTGCATGGCAATCCCTACTCACTCACATTGATATCTAGGCGTATCAATGATTCCATTATGTTATTATTGTTGAGAGAACTTGCACTAGTGAAAGTATGAACCCTAGGCCTTGTTTCCTAGCATTGCAATACCATTTGTGCTCACTTTTATCATTAGTTACCTTGCTGTTTTTATA
>NC_053023.1:657997352-658011121 GCF_003073215.2 Triticum urartu | reverse complement strand
CTAGCCTCTATACCGCGCACCTTTCGCCGGTATCATACACCCACCATATACCTTCCTCAAAACAGCCACCATACCTACCTATTATGGCATTTCCATAGCCATTCCGAGATATATTGCCATGCAACTTCCAGTCGTTTATTATGACACTCCATCATTGTCATATTGCTTAGCATGATCATGTAGTTGACATTAGTTTGTGGCAAACCGTTCATAATTCTTTCATACATGTCACTCATGAATCATCCCGGTACACCGCCGGAGGCATTCATATAGAGTCATATTTTGTTCTAAGTATCGAGTTGTAATTGTTGAGTTGTAAGAAAAATAAAAGTGTGATGATCATCATTATTAGAGCATTGTCCCAGTGAGGAAAGGATGATGGAGACTATGATTCCCCCACAAGTCGGGATGAGACTCCAGATGAAAAATAAAAAAAGAGAAAGAAAATAGGCCATAAAAAAGAGAGAAAAGGCCCAAAAAAAAAGAGAAAAAGAGAGAAGAGAGGACAATGTTACTATCCTTTTACCACACTTGTGCTTCAAAGTAGCACCATGATCTTCATAGTAGAGAGTCTCTCATGTTATCACTTTCATATACTAGTGGGAAGTTTTCATTATAGAACTTGGCTTGTATATTCCAATGATGGGTTCCTCAAAATGCCCTAGGTCTTCATGAGCAAGCAAGTTGGATGCACACCCACTTAGTTTCTTTTTGAGCTTTCATATACTTATAGCTCTAGTGCATCCGTTGCATGGCAATCCCTACTCACTCACATTGATATCTATTGATGGGCATCTCCATAGCCCGTTGATACGCCTAGTTGATGTGAGACTATTTCCTTTTTGTCTTCTCCACAACCACCATTCTATTCCACCTATAGTGCTATATCCATGGCTCACGCTCACGTATTGCGTGAAGATTGAAAAAGTTTTGAGAATGTCAAAAGTATGAAACAATTGCTTGGCTTGTCATCGGGGTTGTGCATGATTTAAATATTTTGTGGTGAAGATAGAGCATAGCCAGACTATATGATTTTGTAGGGATAACTTTCTTTAGCCATGTTATTTTGAGAAGACATAATTGTTTTGTTAGTATGCTTGAAGTATATTATTTTTATGTCAATATGAACTTTTGTCTTGAATCTTTCGGATCTGAATATTCATACCACAATTAAGAAGAATTACATTAAAATTATGCCAAGTAGCACTCCGCATCAAAAATTCTGTTTTTATCATTTACCTACTCGAGGACGAGCAGGAATTAAGCTTGGTGATGCTTGATACGTCTCCAACGTATCTATAATTTTTGATTGCTCCATGCTATATTATCTACTGTTTTGGACATTATTGGGCTTTATTATCCACTTTTATATTATTTTTGGGACTAACCTATTAACCGGAGGCCCAGCCCAGAATTGTGTTTTTTCTGTTTTAGGGTTTCGAAGAAAAGGAATATCAAACGGAGTCCAAATGGAATGAAACCTTCGGGAACGTGATTTTCTCACCGAATACAACTCAGGAGACTTGGACCCTACGTCAAGCACGTAACAGGAGGCCACGAGGTAGGGGGCGCGCCCTCCCCTGTGGGCCCTCACTAGTAGAAAACAGGGCTTTGGTCAGGCCGGGTCAGCCCATTAGTCCTGGTTCAGTCCAGAACCGGGACCAATGGGGCATTGGTCCCGGTTCGTGAGGCCAGGGGCCTGCCGGGCTCGTGGGGCATTGGTCCCGGTTCATCTGGACCTTTGGTCCCGGTTGGTGGGACGAACCGGGACCAATGGGCCTCGCTCCTGGCCCACCACCATTGGTCCCGGTTGGTGGCTTGAACCGGGACCAAAGGCTTCCCCTTTAGTCCCGGTTCATGCCACGAACCGGGACCAATGAGGTGCCTATATATACCCCTCGCCCGCGAGCAGAGCACCAGTGCTCTGTTTTTCTCTGGCCGGCGAGGGGAGGGCTTTGTGGTGCTCTAGCTCACCTCCTATGCACATGAGGTGTTCGATGAAATGCCCGAGCCACACTAGTTAAGCTTTCTCCTCTCGAAGCTCGACCTCAAAGCTCCATTTTCCTCGAGATTTGTCTAGGTTTAGCGGCCCGTCACGTCACTCCCGTCTTCACCGCCGTCGATCGCCCGCACCGATCTCGTCGCCGGCACCACCGTGGTGAGCCTCTTGTTCTTATCTTCTTTCTGAAAGAAAAAATTCTTACTTTAGCTAGATAGATACTTGTCTAATTTTCTTACTTTTATTATTGCTTGTTATTATATAGTGCGATGGTTTTGGTATCCGCCCCCGTCGGCCCTCGTCCTGGCTATGATTCGGATGTGGTATATATTATCTTTATAACTATTGGTTCATTTATTGTTTATGAAAATTATGCCGACCAACGTGACATAGATTTTATTTATCTAGGAGGTATGTGAACCGGAAATTCCAACCGACCCTATTGTCGAGAGGTTAAATTTAGTTGAAGAAGAAAACAATTTCTTGAAGGAAAAAAAATTGAGGAGGAGAAGATGATATTGGAGTTGCATGTTGCGGATGTCGTCGATGATCACAAGATCAAGATGGATGCAATGCGCTTGAAGATTAGAAAGATTAGAAAATATGCCATTCATACCGAGGCTTGGTATCATTATGCTGTTGGATCAATTGTTACCTTGGTTGCGATTATGATCGCATTTGTTGCATTGAAATGTTTTACATAGTTTCAATGTATGGTTTAATTAATTAGATGCTCTGGAGAGCTATATGTTGTTAGATGAGAACTATGTATGTACTTTGGTTTTAATGTGATGATGAACTTCTATTAATTTGGTCACTTAATTATCTATTCATGATGTTCTGTAATGGTTTTTGACACACTTAATTATATATAATGCACGTAGATGAACCGGCAATGGATGTACGGTGACAGACACACCTCCGAGTACATTAAGGGCGTGCATGATTTTCTCGAAGTGGCTGAGGCAAACAAGCAGAATGGTTTTATGTGTTGTCCATGCCCTAAATGTGGGAATACGAAGTCTTACTCTGACCGGAAAATCCTTCACACCCACCTGCTTTACAATGGTTTCATGCCACACTATAATGTTTGGACGAGGCACGGAGAAATAGGGGTTATGATGGAAGACGGCGAAGAAGAAGAGGACGATGACAACTATGTGCCCCCTGAATACGGTGATGCTGCAACGGGGAAGCTGCTGAAGATCAAGAGGAACCAGACGATGTGCCCAATGATGCTGCAACGGGGTGAAGCTGCTGAAGATCAAGAGGAACCAGACGATGTGCCCGATGATGATGATCTCCGCCGGGTCATTGTCGATGCAAGGACGCAATGCGAAAGTCAAAAGGAGAAGCTGAAGTTCGATCGCATGTTAGAGGATCACAAAAAAGGGTGTACCCCAATTGCGAAGATGGCAACACAAAGCTCGGTACCGTACTGGAATTGCTGCAGTGGAAGGCAGAGAATGCTGTGGCTGACAAAGGATTTGAGAAGCTACTGAAAATATTGAAGAAGAAGCTTCCAAAGGATAACGAATTGCCCGACAGTACATACGCAGCAAAGAAGGTCGTATGCCCTCTAGGATTGGAGGTGAGAAGATACATGCATGCCCTAATGACTGCATCCTCTACCGCGGTGCATACCAGGATCTGAATGCATGCCCGGTATGCGGTGCATTGCGGTATAAGATCAGACGAGATGACCCTGGTGATTGATACGTCCATTTTGCATCATGCTTTTATATCGATATTTATCGCATTATGGACTGTTATTTAACTTTATGTCACAATACTTATGGCTATTCTCTCTTATTTTACAAGGTTTACATAAGGAGGGAGAATGCCGGCAGCTGGAATTCTGGGCTGGAAAAGGAGCAAATATTAGAGACCTATTCTGCGCAACTCCAAAAGTCCTGAAACTCCATGGAACATCTTAAAATAAATAAAGAAAAATCCTCGCCAAAGATGAAGGCCAGGGGGCCCACACCCTGCTCAAGAGGGTGGGGGGCGGCGCGCCCCCCTACCTCGTGGGCCCCCTGGTGGCTCTCCGACGTCCATCTTCTCCTATATGAAGTCTTTCGATGAGAAAAAAAATCAAAAGGAACTTTTCGGGACGAGACTCCACCGCTACGAGGCGGAACCTTGGCGGAACCAATCTAGAGCTCCGGCAGAGCTGTTCTGCCGGGGAAACTTCCCTCCGGGAGGGGGAAATCATCACCATCGTCATCACCAACGCTCCTCTCATCGGAGAGGGCAATCTCCATCAACATCTTCACCAGCACCATCTCATCTCAAACCCTAGTTCATCTCTTGTATCCAATTTTGTCTCAAAGGTAGGTTGCTAGTAGTGTTGATTACTCCTTGTAGTTGATGCTAGTTGGTTTATTTGGTGGAAGATCATATGTTCAGATCCTATATGCATATTAATACCCCTCTGATTATGAACATGAATATGCTTTGTGAGTAGTTACGTTTGTTCCTGAGGACATGGGAGAAGTCTTGCTATTAGTAGTCATGTGAATTTGGTATTCGTTCGATATTTTGATGAGATGTATGTTGTCTCTCTAGTGGTGTTATGTGAACGTCGACTACATGACACTTCACCATTATTTGGGCCTAGAGGAAGGCATTGGGAAGTAATAAGTAGATGATGGGTTGCTAGAGTGACAGAAGCTTAAACCCTAGTTTATGCGTTGCTTCGTAAGGGGCTGATTTGGATCCATATGTTTCATGCTATATGGTTAGGTTTACCTTAATACTTTTGTTGTAGTTGCGGATGCTTGCAATAGGGTTAATCATAAGTGGGATGCTTGTTCAAGTAAGAACAGCACAAGCACCGGTCCACCCACATATCAAATTATCAAAGTATCGAACGCGAATCATATGAACGTGATGAAAACTAGCTTGACGATATTCCCATGTGTCCTCGGGAGCGCTTTTCCTATTATAAGAGTTTCTTCCGGCTTGTCCTTTGCTACAAAAGGATTGGGCCACCTTGCTGCACTTTATTTACTTTTGTTACTTGTTGCTCGTTACAATTATCTTATCACAAAACTATCTGTTACCACTTATTTCAGTACTTGCAGAGAATACCTTGCTGAAAACCGCTTATCATTTCCTTCTGCTCCTCGTTGGGTTCGACACTCTTACTTATCGAAAGGACTACGATAGATACCCTATACTTGTGGGTCATCAAGACTCTTTTCTGGCCGTTGCCGGGGAGTGAGCGCCTTTGGTAGGTGGAATTTGGTAAGGAAAAATTTATATAGTGTGCTGAAATTTACTGTCACTTGTTACTATGGAAAGTAATATCTCTGAGGGGCTTGTTCGGGGTATCTTCACCCCATCCAGTAGAGCAAAGAGTTGCTCCTCAACCTACTGAACCTATTGAAAATGAAACTCCTTTTGAATTTCCTTCGGGTATGATGGAAAAACTGCTAGCTAATCCTTTTACAGGAGATGGAACAAAGCATCCTGATGAGCACTTAATATATGTGGATGAAGTTTGTGGATTATTTAAGCTTGCAGGTATACCCGATGATGTTGCTAAGAAGAAGGTCTTCCCTTTATCTTTGAAGGGAGACACATTGATATGGTATAGGCTATGTGATGATATGAGATCATGGGACTATAAAAGATTGAAGTTGGAATTTCATCAAAAGTATTACCCTATGCATCTTGTTCATCGTGATCGCAATTATATATATATATTTGGCCTCGCGAAGGAGAAAGCATCGCTCAAGCTTGGGGGAGGCTTAAATCAATGTTATATTCATGCCCCAATCATGAGCTCTCAAGAGAAATGATTATTCAAAATTTATATGCTCGGCTTTCTGATAACAACACCATGCTTGATACTTCTTGTGCTGGCTCTTTTATGATAAAGACTATTGAATTCAAATGGATTTATTGGATAGAATTAAACGCAACTCTGAAGATTGGGACCTCGACGAAGGTAAGAGTCAGGTATGACACCTAAGTTTGATTGTGTTAAATCTTTTATGGATACCGATATTTTCCATAAGTTTAGCACTAAATATGGACTTGACTCTGAGATAGTAGCTTCTTTCTGTGAATCTTTTGCTACTTATGTTGATCTCCCTAAGGAGAAGTGGTTTAAATATCATCCTCCCATAGAAGTAAAAGTAGCTGCACCTATTAAAGTTGAAGAAAAGACTGTCACTTATAATGATCCTATTGTTCCTACTTCTTATGTTGAGAAACCACCTTTCCCTGTTAGAATAAAGGATCATGCTAAAGCTTCAACTGTTGTTCGTAAAAGCAATATTAGAACTTATACACCTCCTGAGAAAGTTAAAGTAGAACCTAATATTGCTATTGTTAAAGATCTCTTGTCTGATAATATTGATGGGCATGTTATTCAGTTCGAAGGTGAAACTGCTAGAATTGCTAAACCTTGTGCTAAAGATAAACATAGACCTGTGGTAGGCGTGCCTGTTATTTCTGTTAAAATAGGAGATCATTGTTATCATGGCTTATGTGATATGGGTGCAAGTGCTAGTGTTATACCGTATACTTATACGAAGAAATTAAGAATGAAATTGCACCTGAGTTAGAAGGTATTGATGTCACAATTAAACTTGCCAATAGAGATACTATTTCACCAATTGGAATTGTTAGAGATGTTGAAGTCTTGTGTGGGAAAACTAAATATCCTGCTGATTTTCTTGTTCTTGGTTCTCCAAGATAGCTTTTGTCCCATTATATTTGGTAGACCCTTCTTAAATACTGTCAATGCTACCATAGATTGCACAAAGAATGTTGTTACTATTGGCTTGGATGATATGGTTCATGAGTTTAATTTCTCTAAATTTAGTAAACAACATCGTGAGGAAGAATTACCTAGTAAGGATGAAATTATTGGTCTTGCTTCTATTGCCGTACCTCCTAGTGATCCTTTAGAACACTATTTGCTAGACCATGAAAATGATATGTTCATGAATGAAAGAAGGGAAATAGATGAAGTATTCTTTAAACAGGAACCTATTCTGCAACAATTTGCCTGTTGAAATTTTAGGGGATCCTCCTCCACCCAAGGGTGATCCCGTGTTTGAGCTTAAACTTTGCCTGATAATCTTAAATATGCTTATCTTGATGAAAAGAAGATATATCCTGTTATTATTAGTGCTAACCTTTCAGAGCATGAAGAAGAAGATTATTGAAAACTCTGAAGAAGCACCGTGCTGCTATTGGATATACTCTTGATGATCTTAAGGGCATTAGTCCCACTCTATGTCAACATAAAATAAATTTGGAAGCAGATGCCAAACCAGTTTGTGATCCTCAACGACGTCTGAATCAAAATGAAAGAAGTGGTAAGAAAAGAAATACTAAAGCTTCTGAGGCAGGTATAATTTATCCCGTTGCTGATAGTCAGTGGGTAAGTCATGTCCATTGTGTCCCTAAGAAGGGAGGTATTACTGTTGTTCCTAATGATAAAGATGAATTGATCCCACAAAGAATTGTTACAGGTTATAGAATGGTAATTGATTTCCGCAAATTAAATAAAGCTACTAAAAAGGATCATTACCCCTTACCTTTTATTGATCAAATGCTAGAAAGATTATCCAAACATACACATTTTTGCTTTCTAGATGGTTATTCTGGTTTCTCTCAAATACCTGTGTCGAGAGATCAATCAAAGACTACTTTTACTTGCCCTTTTGGTACTTTTTGTTATAGACGTATGCCTTTTGGTTTATGTAATGCACCTGCTACCTTTCAAAGATGCATGATGGCTATATTCTCTGACTTTTGTGAAAAGATTTGTGAGGTTTTCATGGACGATTTTCCGTCTATGGTTCCTCTTTTGATGATTGCTTGAGCAATCTTGATCGAGTTTTGCAGAGATGTGAAGAAACTAATCTTGTCTTGAATTGGGAAAAGTGCCACTTTATGGTTAATGAAGGTATTGTCTTGGGGCATAAAGTTTCTGAAAGAGGTATTGAAGTTGATAAAGCCAAGGTTGATGCTATTGAAAAGATGCCATGTCCCAAGGACATCAAAGGTATAAGAAGTTTCCTTGGTCACGCCGGATTTTATAGGAGGTTCATTAAGGACTTCTCAAAAATTTCTCGGCCTCTGACTAATTTATTGCAAAAAGATATACCATTTGTCTTTGATGATGATTGTGTAGAAGCATTTGAAATACTTAAGAAAGCATTAGTCTCTGCACCTGTTGTTCAGCCACCTGATTGGAATTTACCCTTTGAAATTATGTGTGATGCTAGTGATTATGCTGTAGGTGCTGTTCTAGGGCAAAGAGTTGATAAGAAATTAAATGTTATTCATTATGCTAGTAAGACTCTAGACAATGCTCAAAGAAATTATGCTACTACTGAAAAAGAGCTTTTAGCAGTTGTATTTGCTTGTGATAAGTTCAGATCTTATATTGTTGATTCTAAAGTAACTATTCAAACTGATCATGCTGCTATTAAATATCTTATGGAAAAGAAAGATGCTAAACCTAGACTTATTAGATGGGTTCTCTTGCTACAAGAATTTGATTTGCATATGTTGATAGAAAGGGAGCTGAGAACCCCGTTGCAGACAACTTGTCTAGGTTAGAAATATTCTTGATGACCCACTACCTATTAATGATAGCTTTCCTGATGAACAATTAAATGTTATAAGTACTTCTCGTAGTACTCCATGGTATGCTGATTATGCTAATTATATTGTTGCTAAATTTATACCACCTAGCTTCACATACCAAAAAGAAAAAGTTTTTCTATGATTTAAGACATTACTTTTGGGATGACCCATATTTTATAAAGAAGGAGTAGATGGTGTTATTAGACGTTGTGTACCTGAGCATGAACAGGAACAGATCCTACGCAAGTGTCATTCCGAGGCTTATGGAGGACACCACGCTGGAGATAGAACTGCACATAAGGTATTGCAATCTGGTTTTTATTGGCCTACTCTCTTCAAGGATGCCCGTAAGTTTGTCTTGTCTTGTGATGAATGTCAAAGAATTGGTAATATTAGTAGACGTCAAGAAATGCCTATGAATTATTCACTTGTTATTGAACCATTTGATGTTTGGGGCTTTGATTATATGGGACCTTTTCCTGCCTCTAATGGATATACACATATTCTAGTTGCTGTTGATTACGTTACTAAGTGGGTAGAAGCTATTCCAACTAGTAGTGCTGATCATAACACTTCTATTAAAATGCTTAAAGAAGTTATTTTCGAGGTTTGGAGTCCCTAGATATTTAATGACTGATGGTGGTTCACACTTTATTCATGGTGCTTTCCGTAAAATGCTTGCTAAATATGATGTTAATCATAGAATTGCATCTCCTTATCACACCCTCAGTCTAGTGGTCAAGTAGAATTGAGTAATAGAGAGCTCAAATTAATTTTGCAAAAGACTGTTAATAGGTCTAGAAAGAATTGGTCCAAGAAACTTGATGATGCATTATGGGCTATAGAACTGCATATAAAAATCCTATGGGTATGTCTCCGTATAAAATGGTTTATGGAAAAGCATGTCACTTACCTCTCGAACTAGAACATAAGGCATATTGGGCTATTAAAGAGCTCAACTATGATTTTAAACTTGCCGGTGAGAAGAGGTTATTTGATATTAGCTCACTTGATGAATGGAGAACCCAAGCTTATGAAAATGCCAAGTTGTTTAAAGAAAAAGTTAAAAGATGGCATGACAAAAGGATACAAAAGCGTGAGTTTAATGTAGGTGATTATGTATTGCTATACAACTCTCGTTTAAGATTTTTTGCAGGAAACTTCTCTCTAAATGGGAAGGCCCCTATGTTATCGAGGAGGTCTATCGTTCCGGTGCCATAAAAATCAACAACTTCGAAGGCACAAATCCGAAGGTGGTGAACGGTCAAAGAATCAAACATTATATCTCAGGTAATCCATAAATGTTGAAACCAATATTATTGAAACCGTAACCCCGGAGGAATACATAAGGGACACTTTCCAGGAACGTTTCAGACTCCGAAAAGGAATAGGTATGTGGTACGGTAAGTAAACCGACTCCAAAACATTTTAAGGCAATATTTCTCCGTTTTGGAATATTTAGAAAAATAGAAAAATAAGTAGCAGTCCGGGAAGGACACGAGGGCCCCACGAGGGTGGTGGGCGCCCTACCCCCTGGGCGCCCCCTACCTCGTGAGCACCTCGTGTGCCTTCCGGACTCCGTTTTCTTGCACGTTACGTATTTTGGTCGGTAAAAATTCATTATATTCTCCCGAAGGTTTTGACTCCCGTATCACGCAAAAATCTCCTGTTCTTTGTTTCGAGCTGTTTTTCTGACAGATCTAGGTTATCATGACGGCCCCAAGCGCCTCCAAGGACAAGTTCTTCGAGAAGGTCATCAACCCTTACCTCGCGGAGGTGCTGCGACACCCTCAAACCATTGAGATGCGTGATGGGTTTGCACATCCGCGATGTTGAGGGACCAAAGGGAACCGGAAGCGTGGAGACGAGGCTCGAAGCAATGGAGCAACAAGTTTTCAAGTGCCAGGGGATGGTGGAGCGTGGAATCAACGCTAGCCACACGATGCTCGCGGAGTTCACTAACAACTACAAGCCGGATGCCAAGAACACCGAGGAGGCCATCTTCAAGCTATATGAGAAGATCGAGCACCTCCAAGCCCAAATCTATGACCTGCAAAACCAAAACTGTGAGTATGAATATAGATTCAAAAGAATGAGTTTGGCTGCAGATTCGAGGATTCCGGAGACTCGATCATCCTTCTATGATGGTGAACCTATGCATTGGAAGATGGATGACAAGCCCGCATCATCAACAACACCTCCACCTTCTTCACGACAAAGGAGACATAATCACATGGGTATGGGCACTCCCCTTGGCAACTGCCAAGCTTGGGGGAGGTGCCCCGGTATCGTATCACAATCACAACTCCTATCTTTCGTTTTTCTTAGTTCGATCCTATTAGTAGTATCTTGATCTAGTAGAATAAAGTTTATGGCATGATCTAGTTTTGAGTTTTGCTTTATGATCTCTCTTTGTAATCGAGTCCGTGAGCTATATATAATAAAGATTAGTGTTGAGTCAAGGGCTTGATTATTTTGCCATGATCTTGGGTGAATAAAAGAAAAGAGAAAAAGAATAAAAAGAAACAAAGAGTTCATATTGATCTTATTGAGAGTAATGACTTCACATAGAAAGAGTATGATGATTAAAAGTTGTTGGGAGTTGGCAGACATAGCTTTGGTCATTGTTGCAATTAATAGGAAGTAATAAGGAAAGAGAGGTTTTCACATATAGATATATTATCATTGACATCTTTTATGATTGGGAGCACTCATTAAAATATGACATGCTAAAGAGTTGATGTTGGACAAGGAAGACAACGTAATGAGTTATGTCTTTCTTATATCTGAGATAAAGTATGTTGTCATGGATCCTCTAACTTGTTGAGCTTGCCTTTCCCCCTCATGCTAGCCAAATTCTCAGCACCAAGTAGAAATACTACTTGTGCTTCAAATTAAACCAGTTTTGCCATGAGAGTCCACCATATCTACCTATGGATTGAGTAAGATCCTTCAAGTAAGGTCATCGGTGCAAAGCAATAAAAATTGCTCTAAATATGTATGATTGATTGGTGTGGGAGAAATAAGCTTTATACGATCTTGTGATGTGGAAGTAATAAAAGCGACGGACTGCATAATAAAGGTTCATATCACAAGGGGCAATATAAAGTGACGTTCTTTCGCATTGAGATTTTATGCATCCAACCATAAAAGCGCATGGCAACCTCTGCTTCCCTTGCGAAGGGCCTATCCTTTATTATTATCTTCTACCTTATGCAAGAGTCATGGTGATCTTCACCTTTTCTTTTTCATTTTATCCTTTGGCAAGCTCAGCATGTTGGAAAGAACATGATATATATATAATTGGATGTAGGGGAGCATGAACCATTATTGTTGACATTACCCTTGAGGTAAAAGGTTGTGGGGCAAAACTATAAGCCCCTATCTTTCTCTGTGTCCGATTAAAACGTAACCACAAGTATTGCGTGAGTGTTAGCAATTATGGAGGACTAAATGATAGTTGAGTATGTGGACTTGCTTTTTTTAAGCTCTGACATAGACTCTTTCCGATGTTATGATAAATTGCAATTGCTTCAATGACTGAGATTATAGTTTGTTGGAGCCCAATAAGGTTTATGATTTATACTCTTGCATTGTGAATAGATCATCACTTGAACATAAGTAATCATATGACAAAATCTATATATGTTGCTGTTATGAGAATAATCATGATGCCTTCATGTCCGTATTTTATTTTTATCGACGCCTCTACCTCTAAACATGAGGACATATTTATTGTTATCGGCTTTTCGCTTGAGGACAAGCGAGGTCTAAGCTTGGGGGAGTTGATACGTCCATTTTGCATCATGCTTTTATATTGATATTTATCGCATTATGGACTGTTATTTCACTTTATGTCACAATACTTATGGCTATTCTCTCTTATTTTACAAGGTTTACATAAGGAGGGAGAATGCAGGTGATGTCTACTACACAACCTTCTTCTTGTAGACGTTGTTGGGCCTCCAAGTGCAGAGGTTTGTAGGACAGTAGCAAATTTCTCAAGTGGATGACCTAAGGTTTATCAATCCGTAGGAGGCGTAGGATGAAGATGGTCTCTCTCAAGCAACCCTGCAACCAAATAACAAAGAGTCTCTTGTGTCTCCAACACACCCAATACAATGGTAAATTGTATAGGTGCACTAGTTCGGCGAAGAGATGGTGATACAAGTGCAATATGGATAGTAGATAATAGTTTTGTAATCTGAATAATAAAACAGCAAGGTAAAGTGATTAAAGTGAGCGTAAACGGTATTGCAATGATGGACAAGGCCTAGGGTTCATACTTTCACTAGTGTAAGTTCTCAACAATAATAACATAATTGGATCACATAACTATCCCTCAACATGCAACAAAGAGTCACTCCAAAGTCACTAATAGCGGGAACGAACGAAGAGATTATGGTAGGGTACGAACCTCAAAGTTATTCTTTCCAATCAATCCGTTGGGCTATTCCTATAAGTGTCACAAACAGCCCTAGAGTTCGTACTAGAATAACACCTTAAGCACAAATCAACCTAATGTCACCTAGATACTCCAATGTCACCTCAAGTATCCGTGGGTATGATTATACGATATGCATCACACAATCTCAGATTCATCTATTCAACCAACACAAAGGACCTCAAAGAGTGCCCCAAAGTTTCTACCGGAGAATCACGACGAAAACGTGTGCCAACCCCTATGCATAGGTTCCCAATGTCACGAAACCCGCAAGTTGGTCACCAAAACATACATCAAGTGGCACGTGGTATCCCATTGTCACCACAGATATCCACGGCAAGACATACATCAAGTGTTCTCAAATCTTTAAAGACTCAATCCGATAAGATTACTTCAAGGGGAAAACTCAATTCATTACAGAGAGAAGAGGGGGAGGAGAAACATAAGATCCAACTATAATAGCAAAGCTCGCGATACATCAAGATCGTGCCAAATCAAGAACACGAGAGAGAGAGATCAAACACATAGCTACTGGTACATACCCTCAGCCCCGAGGGAGAACTACTCCCTCCTCGTCATGGAGAGCACCGGGATGATGAAGATGGCCACCGGAGAGGGATTGCCCCCTCCGGCAGGGTGCCGGAACGGGTCTAGATTGGTTTTCGGTGGCTACGGAGGCTTCGCGGCGGAACTCCCGATCTATTTGCTTTA
>NC_053023.1:657956762-657996352 GCF_003073215.2 Triticum urartu | reverse complement strand
TTGCATCTTTATCATAAAAATACCAAAAATATTATCTTATCATATCTATCAGATCTCACTCTCGTAAGTGACCATGTAGGGATTGACAACCCCTTATCGTGTTGGTTGCGAGGATTTATTTGTTTGTGTAGGTACGAGGGACTCGTGCGTGGCCTCCTACTGGATTGATACCTTGGTTCTCAAAAACTGAGGGAAATACTTACGCTACTCTGCTGCATCACCCTTTCCTCTTCAAGGGAAAACCAACGCAAGTGCTCAAGAGGTAGCATCCACCCGTCCCGGCGCCGCCTTCCCTCGGTGGTTATGGCCCGCCCGCCCCGGTGACTCCTTACGAGGGCCTCCCGCCACCGCCGGTACCTGTGTCATGGGAGCCCACCCTCCTCGCCGCCCAGCACTCACGCCATTGCCGAGTAGCTCTGTCGGTGGAGGCGACTGGTACATGGACTCAGGTGCTACTGTGTACATGACAGCTCATCCCGGTAACTTAACCTCCTCCACTCCTGTTCGCACACCCACTCGTATCACCGTCGGCAACGACTCCTCCTTACCTATTACTCATATCGGTAGCACTAGTTTTCGCTCCACTTCCATAGCCATTACTATGTCTAATGTTCTTGTTTCACCTGAATTAGTCACAAACCTAGTTTCCGTTCATCGTCTTACTCGTGTGAACCCACTTACTGTTGAATTTGACGGTGTTGGCTTTTCTGTGAAAGACGCCCGTACCCGGATGATCCTTCACCGATGTGACAGTCCTGATGCGCTCTACCTCATGCACGCCGAGGCCTCCACCTCCACACCCGTCGCCCTTGCCACCGGCATTGACCTTTGGCATGCTCGCTTGGGCCACCCCAACCCCACTATCGGTTCAATATCCGGTGTATCTCGTAGTAGGGGTCCTAGGCTAGGCGTCTTGGAGCGATGGTAACATGGACACGGGATTTTACCCAGGTTCGGGCCCCCTTGATGGAGGTAAAACCCTACGTCCTGCCTTCTATTGTATTCATATGGGGTACAGAGTACATGTGTCTACCACGAGATGGTAATAATGAATATTAGATTGTCTATTGTCTAGCCTGGCTTCGGTTTATATATGCACCAGAGGCCTAGGGTTTTGGAGAGTCCTTGGCTTGGGCGCCAAGTCTTGCGGAAACCTCCTTGTATGCGGCATGGGCTGCCCGAAGTGGTCCATGAATGAACCTCCGTGTGGGTCCTCGGCCCGATCCAGCTGGTCGGGTGACAACATGGCGAGTACCCCCAAGTCCATGACACCGTTAGTAGCCCCCTGAACCGGTCTTCAAGTTGGGGACGCTCCTCAATTCTTCCGAACTGTTCTTCGTCTTCGGTCGTCGGTCTTGAAAACTGGTTCAACAAATCTTCTCATCTTCGATCTTGAGGATCGCCGAAGTTCATCAGAAGAGTTTACACATCGGTTATCCGAGGAGCCCCTTTAAGTTTCCGGCCTTTATCAATGCCTTGTTATTTTTATGCCACACCTAGGGTTTGAAGTTGTTCCCGGGCGGCAATGTCCTCTTGCGTCCGAGCTCCAATGCCGGACTGCATTCGAGGTATCTTTTGTAGCCGAGCACCAACGCCAGACCGCTTCCGAGCTCCAACGTCGGAATGTATCCGAGCTCCAACGCCGGACTGTATCCGAAGAGTATTGTTACAGCCGGGCTCCAACGCTGAAGTACATCCGAGCTCCAGCACCAGACTGTATCCGAGTTCCAACGCCGGACTATGTCCAAGCTCCAACGCCGGACTATGTCCTAGCTCCAACACCGGACTATGTCCAAGCTCCAACGCCGGACTATGTCCAAGCTCCAACGCTAGACTATATCTGAGGTGTCATAGATCACCTTGGTTTAAAAAAGTTGAAGGAGTTTAGCCGAGCTTAATGTTGGAAATGCCCTCTATGGAGCCAGCCACTGGTGCCAGGCTTTATGCCGGACTGCTTCCGAGGTGGTGCACCACCTTGGCTGCGGGCCTATTTTTTGTCAATATTTTTGATTGGTGCAATTTATTCTCTGCCGAGATATATAGCCAGTAGCCCTCAAGGTGTGTTGATACGTCCATTTTGCATCATGCTTTTATATCAATATTTATTGCATTATGGGCTGTTATTACACATTATGTCACAATACTTATGCCTATTCTCTCTTATTTTACAAGGTTTACATAAAGAGGGAGAATGCCGGCAGCTGGGATTCTGGCTGGAAAAGGAGCAAATATTAGAGACCTATTCTGCACAGCTCCAAAAGTCCTGAAACTTCACGGATGATGTTTTCCAAATATATAAAAAACATTGAGCGCAAGAACTTCACCAGGGGGGCCACACCCTGCCCACGAGGGTGGGGGGCGCCGGGGCGCCCCCTACCTCGTGGGCCCCCTGGTGGCCCTCCGGTGACCATCTTCTGCTATATGGACTCTTTCGATGGGAAAATAATCATCAAGCCATCTTCTCGGACGAAACTCCGCCGCCACGAGGCGGAACCTTGGCAGACCAATCTAGGGTTCTGGCGGGGCTGTTCTGCCGGGGAAACTTCCCTCCGGAGGGGGAAATCATCGCCATCGTCATCACCAACGCTCCTCTCATCGGGAGAGGGCAATCTCCATCAACATCTTCATCAGCACCATCTCATCTCAAAACCCTAGTTCATCTCTTGTATCCAATTCTTGTCTCCAAGTCCGGGATTGGTGCTAGTAGGTTGCTAGTAGTGTTAATTACTCCTTGTAGTTGATGCTAGTTGGTTTAATTGGTGGAAGATCATATGTTCAGATCCTATATGCACATTAATACCCCTCTGATTATGAACATGTTTATGCTTTGTGAGTAGTTACTTTTGTTCCTGAGGACATGGGAGAAGTCTTGCTATTAGTAGTCATGTGAATTTGGTATTCGTTCGATATTTTGATGAGATGTATGTTGTCTCTCCTCTAGTGGTGTTATGTGAACGTCGACTACATGACACTTCACCATTATTTGGGCCTAGAGGAAGGCATTGGGAAGTAATAAGTAGATGATGGGTTGCTAGAGTGACAGAAGCTTAAACCCTAGTTTATGCGTTGCTTCGTAAGGGGCTGATTTGGATCCATATGTTTCATGCTATGGTTAGGTTTACCTTAATACTTTTGTTGTATTTGCGGATGCTTGCAATAGAGGTTAATCATAAGTGGGATGCTTGTCCAAGTAAGGGCAGCACCCAAGCACCGGTCCACCCACATACCAAATTATCAAAGTACCGAACGCGAATCATATGAACGTGATGAAAACTAGCTTGACGATATTCCCATGTGTCCTCGGGAGCGCTTTACATCATATAAGAGTTTGTCCAGGCTTGTCCTTTGCTACAAAAAGGATTGGGCCACCTTGCTGCACTTTATTTACTTTTGTTACTTGTTGCTCGTTACAAATTATCTTATCACAAAACTATCTGTTACCACTTATTTCAGTACTTGCAGAGAATACCTTGCTGGAAACCGCTTATCATTTCCTTCTGCTCCTCGTTGGGTTCGACACTCTTACTTATCGAAAGGACTACGATAGATCCCCTATACTTGTGGGTCATCAAGACTCTTTTCTGGCGCCGTTGCCGGGGAGTGAAGCGCCTTTGGTAGGTGGAATTTGGTAAGGAAAAATTTATATAGTGTGCTGAAATTTACTGTCACTTGTTACTATGGAAAGTAATCCTCTGAGGGGCTTGTTCGGGGTATCTTCACCCCGACCAGTAGAGCAAAGAGTTGCTCCTCCTCAACCTACTGAAAATGAAAATGCTTGCTTTGAAATTCCTTTGGGTATGGTAGAAAAACTGCTAGCTAATCCTTTTTTAGGAGATGGAACAAAACATCCTGATGAGCATCTAATATATGTGGATGAAGTTTGTGGATTATTTAAGCTTGCAGGTGTACCCGGAGATGTTGTTAAGAAGAAGGTCTTCCCTTTATCTTTGAGGGGAGATGCATCGACATGGTATAGGCTATGTGATGATATGGAGTCTTGGAACTACAAACGATTGAAATTGGAATTTCATCAAAAGTTTTATCCTATGCATCTTGTTCATCGTGATCGCAATTATATATATAATTTTTGGCCTCGCGAAGGAGAAAGCATCGCTCAAGCTTGGGGGAGGCTTAAATCAATGTTATATTCATGCCCCAATCATGAGCTCTCAAGAGAAATGATTATTCAAAAAATTATGCTCGGCTTTCTGGTAACAATCGCACCATGCTTGATACTTCTTGTGCTGGCTCTTTTATGATGAAGACTATTGAATTCAAATGGGATTTATTGGAAAGAATTAAACGCAACTTCGAAGATTGGGACCTCGACAATGGTAAGGAGTCAGGTATGACACCTAGTTTTGATTGTGTTAAATCTTTTATGGATACCGATATTTTTCGTAAATTTAGCACTAAATATGGACTTGACTCTGAGATAGTAGCTTCTTTCTGTGAATCTTTTGCTGCTTATGTTGATCTCCCCAAGGAGAAGTGGTTTAAATATCATCCTCCCATAGAAGTAAAAGTAGCTGCACCTATTAAAGTTGAAGAAAAGAGTATTCACTTATAATGATCCTATTGTTCCTACTTCTTATGTTGAGAAACCACCTTTCCCTGTTAGGATAAAGGATCATGCTAAAGCTTCAACTGTGGTTCGTAAAAGCAATATTAAAACATATACACCTCCTGAGCAAGTTAAAGTTGAACCTAATATTGCTATTGTTAAAGATCTCTTGTCTGATAATATAGATGGGCATGTTATTTATTTCTGTAATGAAACTGCTAGAATTGCTAAACCCTGATACAGATAAACCTAGACCTGTGGTAGGCATGCCTGTTATTTCTGTTAAAATAGGAGATCATTGTTATCATGGCTTGTGATATGGGTGCTAGTGCTAGTGCAATACCTATTGACTTATACAAAGAAATTATGCATGACATTGCACCCTGCTGAGTTAGAAGATATTGATGTCACAATTAAACTTGCTAATAGAGATACTATTTCACCAATGGGAATTGTTAGAGATGTTGAAGTCTTGTGTGGGAAAACTAAATATCCTGCTGATTTTCTTGTTCTTGGTTCCCCACAAGATACTTTTGTCCCATTATATTTGGTAGACCCTTCTTAAATACTGTTAATGCTACCATAGATTGCAAAAGGGATGTTGTTACTGTCGGTTTAGATGATATGACTCATGAATTTAATTTTTCTAAATTTAGTAGACAACACCGTGAAGAAGAATTACCTAGTAAGGATGAAATTATTGGTCTTGCTTCTATTGCCGTACCTCCTAGTGATCCTTTAGAACAATATTTGCTAGACCATGAAAATGATATGTTTATGAATGAAAGAAGGGAATTAGATGAAGTATTCTTTAAAGGAACCTATTCTGAAAAACAATTTACCTGTTGAAATCCTAGGGGATCCTCCTCCACCCAAGGGTGATCCCGTGTTTGAGCTTAAACCATTACCTGATACTCTTAAATATGCTTATCTTGATGAGAAAAAGATATATCCTGTTATTATTAGTGCTAACCTTTCAGAGCATGAAGAAGAGAGATTATTGAAAACTCTGAAGAAGCACCGTGCTGCTATTGGGTATACTCTTGATGATCTTAAGGGCATTAGTCCCACTCTATGTCAACATAAAATTAATTTGGAAGAAGATGCTAAACCAGTTCGTGATCATCAACGCCGTCTGAATCCTAAAATGAAAGAAGTGGTAAGAAAGGAGATACTAAAGCTCCTTGAGGCAGGTATAATTTATCCCGTTGCTGATAGTAAGTGGGTAAGTCCTGTCCATTGTGTCCCTAAGAAGGGAGGTATTACTGTTGTTCCTAATGATAAAGATGAATTGATCCCTCAAAGAATTATTACTGGTTATAGGATGGTAATTGATTTCCGCAAATTAAATAAGGCTACTAAAAAAGATCATTACCCCTTACCTTTTATCGATCAAATGCTAGAAAGATTATCCAAACATACACATTTTTGCTTTCTAGATGGTTATTCTGGTTTCTCTCAAATACCTGTGTCGGAAAGATCAATCAAAGACTACTTTTACATGCCCTTTTGGTACTTTTGCTTATAGACGTATGCCTTTTGGTTTATGTAATGCACCTGCTACCTTTCAAAGATGCATGATGGCTATATTCTCTGACTTTTGTGAAAAGATTTGTGAGGTTTTCATGGACGACTTTTCCGTCTATGGATCTTCTTTTGATGATTGCTTGAGCAATCTTGATCGAGTTTTGCAGAGATGTGAAGAAACTAATCTTGTCTTGAATTGGGAAAAGTGTCACTTTATGGTTAATGAAGGTATTGTCTTGGGGCATAAAGTTTCTGAAAGAGGTATTGAAGTTGATAAAGCCAAGGTTGATGCTATTGAAAAGATGCCATGTCCCAAGGACATCAAAGGTATAAGAAGTTCCTTTGGTCATGCCGGTTTTTATAGGAGGTTCATTAAGGACTGCTCTAAAATCTTCTCAGCCTCTGACTAATTTATTACAAAAAGATATACCATTTGTCTTTGATGATGATTGTGTAGAAGTATTTGAAATACTTAAGAAAGCATTGATATCTTTCACCTATTGTTCCAAGCCACCTGATTGGAATTTACCCTTTGAAATTATGTGTGATGCTAGTGATTATGCTGTAGGTGCTGTTCTAGGACAAAGAGTTAGATAAGAAACTAAATGTTATTCAATATGCTAGTAAAACTCTTAGACAATGCTCAAAGAAATTATGCTACCACTGAAAAAGAGTTCTTAACAGTTGTATTTGCTTGTGATAAGTTTAGACCTTATATTGTTGATTCTAAAGTAACTATTCGCACTGATCATGCTGCTATTAAATATCTTATGGAAAAGAAAGATGCTAAACCTAGACTTATTAGATGGGTTATCTTGCTACAAGAATTTGATTTGCATATTGTTGATAGAAAAGGGCTGAGAACCCCATTGCAGACAACTTGTCTAGGTTAGAAAATGTGCTTGATGACCCACTACCTATTGATGATAGGTTTCCTGATGAGCAATAAATGTCATAAATTCTTCTCCATAATGCTCCATGGTATGCTGATTATGCTAATTACATTGTTGCTAAGTTTATACCACCTAGTTTCACATACCAGCACAAGAAAAAGTTCTTCTATGATTTGAGGCATTACTTTTGGGATGACCCACATCTTTAAAAGAAGGAGTAGATGGTGTTATTAGACGTTGTGTACCTGAGCATGAACATTAACAGATCCTATGCAAGTGTCACTCTGAACCTTATGGAGGACACCATGCTGGAGATATAACTGCACATAAGGTACCGCAATCTGGTTTTTATTGGCCTACTCTCTTCAAGGATGCCCATAAGTTTGTCTTATCTTGGATGAATGTCAAAGAATTGGTAATATTAGTAGACGTCAAGAAATCCTATATTATTCACTTGTTATTGAACCATTTGATGTTTGGGGCTTTGACTATATGGGACTTTCCCTTCCTATAATGGTTATACACATATTTTAGTTGCTGTTGATTACGTTACTAAGTGGGTAGAAGCTATTCCAACTAGTAGTGCTGATCATAACACTTCTATTAAAATGCTTAAAGAAGTTATTTTTCCAAGGATTTGGAGTCCCTAGATATTTAATGACTGATGGTGGTTCACATTTTATTCATGGTGCTTTCCTGTAAAATGCTTGCTAAATATGATGTAATCATAGAATTGCATCTCCTTATCACCCTCAGTCTAGTGGTCAAGTAGAATTGAGTAATAGAGAACTCAAATTAATTTTGCAAAAGACTGTTAATAGGTCTAGAAAGAATTGGTCCAAGAAACTAGATGATGCATTATGGGCCTATAGACTGCATATAAAAATCCTATGGGTATGTCTCCGTATAAAATGGTCTATGGAAAAGCATGTCCACTTACGTCTCGAACTAGAACACAAGGCTTATTGGGCTATTAAAGAACTTAATTATGATTTTAAACTTGCCGGTGAGAAGAGGTTATTTGATATTAGCTCACTTGATGAATGGAGAACCCAAGCCTACGAAAATGCCAAGTTGTTTAAAGAAAAAGTTAAAAGATGGCATGACAAAAGGATACAAAAGCGTGAGTTTAATGTAGGTGATTATGTATTGCTATACAACTCTCGTTTAAGATTTTTTGCAGGAAAACTTCTCTCTAAATGGGAAGGTCCTTACGTTATCGAGGAGGTCTACGTTCCGGTGCCATAAAAATCAAGAACTTCGAAGGCACAAATCCGAAGGTGGTGAACGGTCAAAGAATCAAACACTATATCTCAGGTAATCCCATAAATGTTGAAACCAATGTTATTGAAACCGTAACCCTGGAGGAATACATAAGGGACACTTTTCAGAACGTTTCAGACTCCGAAAAGGAATAGGTATGTGGTACGGTAAGTAAACCGACTCCAAAACAGTTTTTAAGGCAATATTTCTCCGTTTTGGAATATTTAGAAAAATAGAAAAATAAGCAGCAGTCCGGGAAGGACACGAGGGCTCCACGAGGGTGGAGGGCGCGCCCTACCCTACTGGGCGCCCCCCTACCTCGTGGGCACCTCGTGTGCTCTCCGGACTCCGTTTTCGTACACGACACGTATTTTGGTCGGTAAAAATTCATTATATAATCTCCCGGGGGTTTTGACTCCCGTATCACGCAAAAATCTCCTGTCTTTGTTTCGAGCTTTTTTTTGACAGATCTAGATTATCATGACGTCTCCAAGTGCTCCCAAGGACAAGTTCTTCGAGAAGGTCATCAACCCTTACCTCGCGGAGGTGCAACGACACCCTTAAACCATTGAGATGCGTGATGGGTTGCTGCACATCCGTGATGCTGAGGGACCGAAGGGGACCGGAAGCGTGGAGATGAGACTCGAAGCAATGGAGCAACAAGTTTTCAAGTGTCAGGAGATGGTGGAGTGTGGACTCAACTCCAACCACATGATGATCGCAGAATTCACCAGCAAACACAAGCTGGATGCCGACAACATCGGGGAGACCATCTTCAAGCTTCACGAGAAAATTGAGCACCTTCAAGCTCAAATCTATGACCTGCAAAACCAAAACTGTGAGTATGAATATAGATTCAAAATGGATGAGTTTGGCTACAGATTTGAGGATCCCGGAGACTCGTCATCTTTCTATGATGGTGAGCCTATGCCTTGGAAGAAGGACGACAAGCCTACGCCATCAACAAAATCACCACCGTCTCCACCAACAAAGAAGAATTGAGTATCCTGGTATGGGCACTCCACTTGGCAACTGCCAAGCTTGGGGAGTGCCCCGGTATCGTATCACCATCACTTATCTTTACCGTTTTTCTTAGTTCGATCCTTTTGGTAATATCTTGATCTAGTAGAATAAAAGTTCTTAGTATGATCTAGTTGTGAGTTTTGCTTTATTATCCTTCTATGTAATCGAGTGTGTGAGCTATATAATAAAGATTAGTGTTGAGTCAAGGGCGTGATTATTTTGCCCTAATCCTAAGTGAATAAAAGAAAAGAGAAATAAATAAAAAGAAACAAAGAGATCATGTGAGTCTTATGGAGAGTAATGAGCTCACATAGAAAGAGTATGATGAATAAAAGTTGTTGAGGGTTGACAAACACAGTTTTGGTCATCGTTGCAATTAATAGGAAGTAATAAAGAAAGAGAGGTCTTCACATATAAATATACTATCTTGGACATCTTTTATGATTGTGAGCACTCATTAAAATATGACATGCTAAAGAGTTGACATTGGACAAGGAAGCCAACGTAATGGGTGATGTTTTCTTACATTTGAGATAAATTATATTGTCTTGGATCTTCCAACACGATGAACTTGCCTTTCCCCCTGATGCTAGCCAAATTCATTGCACCAAGTAGAGATACTACTTGTGATTCCAAATACCCTTAAACCAACCTTGCCATAAGAGTCCACCATATCTACCTATGGATTGAGTAAGATCCATCAAGTAAGTTGTCATCGGTGCAAGCAATAAAAATTGCTCTCTAAATATGTAAGATTGATTGGTGTGGATGAAATAAGCCTTATACGATCGTGTGATATGGAAGTAATAAAAGCGACAGACTGCATAATAAAGTTCCATATCACAAGGGGCAATATAAAGTGACGTTCTTTCGCATTAAGATTTTGTGCATCCAACCATAAAAGCGCATGACAACCTCTGCTTCCCTCTGCGAAGGGCCTATCTTTTACTTTTATCTCCTACCTTGCATAAGAGTCATGGTGATCTTCACCCTTCCTTTTTACATTTTATCCTTTGGCAAGCACAGTATGTTGGAAAGATCCTGGTATATATGGCTAATTGGATGTGAGTTTTCATGAACTATTATTGTTGACATTACCCTTGAGGTAAAACGTTGGGAGGCAAAACTATAAGCCCCTATCTTTCTCTATGTGTCGATTAAAACTCCATACCCGTAAGTATTGCATGAGTGTCAGCAATTGTGAAAGATTATATGATAGTTGAGTATGTGGACTTGCTGAAAAGCTCTTATACATTGACTCTTTCCTATGTTATGATAAATTGCAATTGCTTCAATGACTGAGATTGTAGTTTGTTAGTTTTCAATGAAGTTTACGATTCATACTTGATATTGTGATTGAATTATTACTCTAGCATTAGAGATTATATGACAAAGAATTATATGAGTTGTTGTTCTAAGAATGATCATGATGCCCTCATGTCCGTATTTTATTTTTATCGACACCTCTATCTCTAAACATGTGGACATATTTTTCGATTTTGGCTTTTCGCTTGAGGACAAGCGAGGTCTAAGCTTGGGGGAGTTGATACGCCCATTTTGCATCATGCTTTTATATCAATATTTATTGCATTATGGGTTGTTATTACACATTATGTCACAATACTTATGCCTATTCTCTCTTATTTTACAAGGTTTACATAAAGAGGGAGAATGCCGGCAGCTGGGATTCTGGGCTGGAAAAGGAGCAAATATTAGAGACTTATTCTGCACAACTCCAAAAGTCCTGAAACTTCACGGAAGATGTTTTCCAAATATATAAAAAATACTGAGAGCAAGAACTTCACCAGGGAGGCCACACCCTTCCCACGAGGGTGGGGGGCGCGCCCTACCCCCCAGGGCGCGCCCCCTACCTCGTGGGCCCCCTGGTGGCCCTCCGGTGACCATCTTCTGCTATATGGAGTCTTTCGATGGGAAAAATCATAAAGCCATCTTCTTGGACGAAACTCCGCCGCCACGAGGCGGAACCTTGGCGGAACCAATCTAGGGCTCTGGCGGAGCTGTTCTGCCGGGGAAACTTCCCTCCCGGAGGGGGAAATCATCGCCATCGTCATCACCAACGCTCCTCTCATCGGGAGAGGACAATCTCTATCAACATCTTCATCAGCACCATCTCATCTCAAAACCCTAGTTCATCTCTTGTATCCAATTCTTGTCTCCAAGTCCGGGATTGGTGCTAGTAGGTTGCTAGTAGTGTTAATTACTCCTTGTAGTTGATGCTAGTTGGTTTAATTGGTGGAAGATCATATGTTCAGATCCTATATGCATATTAACACCCCTCTGATTATGAACATGTTTATGCTTTGTGAGTAGTTACTTCTATTCCTGGGGACATGGAAGAAGTCTTGCTATTAGTAGTCATGTGAATTTGGTATTCGTTCGATATTTTGATGAGATGTATGTTGTCTCTCCTCTAGTGGTGTTATGTGAACGTCGACTACATGACACTTCACCATTATTTGGGCCTAGAGGAAGGCATTGGGAAGTAATAAGTAGATGATGGGTTGCTAGAGTGACAGAAGCTTAAACCCTAGTTTATGCGTTTCTTCGTAAGGGGCTGATTTGGATCCATATGTTTCATGCTACGGTTAGGTTTACCTTAATACTTTTGTTGTAGTTGTGGATGCTTGCAATAGAGGTTAATCATAAATGGGATGCTTGTCCAAGTAAGGGCAGCACCCAAGCACCGGTCCACCCACATACCAAATTATCAAAGTACCGAACGCGAATCATATGAATGTGATGAAAACTAGCTTGACGATATTCCCATGTGTCCTCGGGAGCGCTTTACATCATATAAGAGTTTGTCCAGGCTTGTCCTTTGCTACAAAAAGGATTGGTCCACCTTGATGCACCTTATTTACTTTTGTTACTTGTTGCTCGTTACAAATTATCTTATCACAAAACTATCTGTTACCACTTATTTCAGTACTTGCAGAGAATACCTTGCTGGAAACTGCTTATCATTTCCTTCTGCTCCTCGTTGGGTTCGACACACTTACTTATCGAAAGGACTACGATAGATCCCCTATACTTGTGGGTCATCAATGAACCAGACCGGCCACCACGCGGGCGAGATAAAGCGGGAACCTATGCCGAACACCAACCCGCACCACCTCACCATGAAGGCAAAGAGACAGCGGCTCCAAGATACACCTACGACCTACGACATGACCTGAATAACAGAGCAGGCCAAACAAGATCAATCTACGGATCAAGGGGGCGTGACCCAACACGGGAGGACGAGCATCAAGCTTGGCCTGACAGGCATAACCTCACCAGGTCTGAAAACCGCATATGGACTTCATCCGAATTGCGTTGTGACGTCGCCCGATACAGAGGCGCCGCACACCCCCTATGCTTCACCGACAAGGTAATGGAGCACCAGTTCCCAAAAGGGTTTAAACCCATGAACATTGAATCATACGATGGAATGACAAATCCCGCAGTATGGATCGAAGATTTTCTTCTTCATATCCACATGTCCTGCGATGATGATCTCCACGCCATCAAGTACCTCCCGCTAAAATTAAAGGGACCAGCTCGGCACTGGTTAAACAGCCTCCCAGAAAACTCTATTGCTAGCTGGGAAGACTTGGAAGATACCTTTCGAGATAACTTCCAAGGTACCTATATGTTCAGCCTCCAGACGACGATGACCTCAGTCACATAGTCCACCAACCCAGAGAATCATCCTGGAAGCTATGGACCAGGATATTAATTAAAAAGAACCAAATTGTGGACTGTCCGGACGCCGAAGCCCTCACGTCCTTTAAACACAGCGCACGGGACGAGTGGCTCGCCCGACACCTCGGCCAAGAAAAATCGAAGTCCATGGCAGCCCTTACCGCACTCATGACCCGCTTTTGCGCGGGACAAGACAGCCGACTCACTCGTAGAAGCAACAAAACCAATGACCCTGGCACCTCCGAAGCTAGAGACGGCAACGGCAAGCCACGACATAACAAACACAAGCGTCGAGACAACAACAAAGATACCAAAGATACGGCGGTCAACGCAGTATTCAGTGGCTCTAAACACGGTCAGCGGAAGAAGCCATTCAAAGAAACAATGATGGTCCATCCAGTTTGGACAGAATACTCGATAGGCCTTGCCAAATTCATGGCACCCCTGACAAGCCTGCCAATCATACCAACAGAAATTGTTGGGTCTTTAAGCAGGACAATAAGCTAAACACCGAACATAAGGGGAAAGGGCCGCCCAGCGAGGAAGACGATGAAGAGCCTCGCCCACCGAACACAGCGGGACAGAAGAAATTCCCCCCACCCCCCGAGGTCTAAACGGTGAACATGATCTACGTTACTCATATCCCTAAGCGGGAGCGCAAGCGCGCATTAAGGGGCGTCTATGCCATAGAGCCAGTTGCCTCAAAATTTAACCCATGGTCAGCCTGCCCGATCACTTTTGATCGCAGAGATCATCCGACCAGTATCCGTCATGGAGGTTCGACCGCATTGGTCCTCGATCCAATTATCGACGGATTCCACCTCATGCGAGTCCTTATGGATGGTGGCAGCAGTCTTAACCTGCTTTATCAGACACTGTCGTAAAATAGGTATTGATCCATCAAGAATCAATCCCACTAAAACCACCTTTAAAGGAGTAATACCCGGCGTAGAGGCTTGTTGCACAGGGTCCATAATGCTTGAGGTATTCTTCATCTCACCGGATGATTTTCAAAGCAAAGACTTGATCTTCGACATCTTCCCTTTCCGCAGTGGCTGTCATGCACTGCCCGGACGAACCACTTTCCCCCGTTTCAATGCAGTCCCGCACTACGCTTATCTAAAGCTCAAAATGCCTGGACCACATGGCGTTATAACAGTCAATGGAAACATGGAGCGCTCCCTCCATACGGAGGAGCATACCGCGACCCTCGCAGCCAAAGTACAGGGCGGCCTCATTAAGCCGAATACTACATCGGCAGTCAAGCCCCCGGACACTGTCAAACGATTCGGTCTACCCTGCAGAATGAAAGTCCGGCTCATCCAGAGTTAGACTAGCAATTCAGCCTCCGTCAAAACCCAAACCCGATAGCGGCATATGTACCGCGCGTACATAACTACGCACTAAAGATACCATGGGCTTAGGGCGGAGCCTACTAAAAATAAGGTCCACAATACTGTTCGACCCTATCCGGACCCTCATATTCTTTCTTCTCTTCTTCTTATTTTTATTTTTCAGGTTCTTTACAACCCGCACCACTTTTCGACAGTACCAAGGGCCCTTCTTTCAGTCCCCTTGTGTATGCTTAATCATTTATCCTCTCAAAGGATCACACACCAAGGTGACAAGCAACGCAGACGTGCGGCAGAGTATCCAAAGGATCGTCAAGATCATCTTTCCCTTCTTAGGACCTGTATACTGCTTTCCCTTGTGCCCAGCATGTAAAATAGCCTAGACGCTTATCGCATCTTATGTAAAAATATGTTTTGACATATCAATCAGACTATAATGGAAACAAGTTTTGCCCAACCCTATTCGGTATTGGCTTATTTCCTAATATGTAGTCCCTCTTTACGTCAGATTGTTGTACACACCTCGGCATGATAAAAATTGCCAGGGGCTTTATCCGGCCACGTATATTTTTCAAACAAAATAAGTCTGAACACTTTTATAGTATGCTTCGGCATCCCGAATATGGCACTATATGCATCGGCTCTGAATCATGTCTTTGGTCAATAGTTGGGTTGCCCGGCTCCTGTGATTACCACCTTACGTTCCGCTTGTTCGGTGATACGTCTCCAACGTATCTATAATTTTTGATTGCTCCATGCTATATTATCTACTGTTTTGGACATTATTGGGCTTTATTATCCACTTTTATATTATTTTTGGGACTAACCTATTAACCGGAGGCCCAGCCCAGAATTGTTGTTTTTTTTGCCTATTTTAGGGTTTCGAAGAAAAGGAATATCAAACGGAGTCCAAACAGAATGAAACCTTCGGGAACGTGATTTTCTCACCGAACATGATCCAGGGAGACTTGGACCCTATGTCAAGAAACAAGGAGGAAGGCCACGAGGTAGGGGGCGCGCCTACCCCCCCCCCCAGGCGCGCCCTCCACCCTCTGTGGGCCCCCTGTTGCTCCACCGACGTACTCCTTCCTCCTATATATACCTATCCACCGCTAAATTCCGTGTATCCACGAGATCCATCTTGGGACCTATTCCGGAGCTCTGCGGAGGGCATCCATCACTGAGGGCTTCTACATCAACACCATAGCCTCTCTGATGAAGTGTGAGTAGTTTACCTCAGACCTTCGGGTCCATAGTTATTAGCTAGATGGCTTCTTCTCTCTTTGTGGATCTCAATACAATGTTCTCCCCCTCTCTTGTGGAGATCTATTCGATGTAATCTTATTTTTGCGGTGTGTTTGTTGAGACCGATGAATTGTGGGTTTATGATCAAGATTATCTATGAACAATATTCGAATCTTCTCTGAATTCTTTTATGTATGATTGGTTATCTTTGCAAGTCTCTTCGAATTATCAGTTTCGTTTGGCCTACTAGATTGATCTTTCTTGCAACGGGAGAAGTGCTTAGCTCTGGGTTCAATCTTGCAGTGTCCTTTCCCAGTGACAGTAGGGGCAGCAAGGCACGTACTGTATTGTTGCCATCAAGGATAGCAAGATGGGGTTTTTATCATATTACATGAATTTATCCCTCTACATCATGTCATCTTGCTTAAGGTGTCACTCTGTTTTCACGAACTTAATACTCTAGATGCATGCTGGATAGCGGTCGATGAGTGGAGTAATAGTAGTAGATGCAGGCAGGAGTCGGTCTACTTGTCTCGGACGTGCTGCCTATATACATGATCATACGTAGATATTCTCATAACTATGCTCAATTCTGTCAATTGCTCAACAGCAATTCGTTCACCCACCATAAAATACTTATGCTCTTGAGAGAAGCCACTAGTGAAACCTATGGCCCCGGGGTCTATCTTCATCATATTAATCTTCCAATACTTAGTTATTTCCTTTGCTTTTTACTTTGATTTTATTTTACTTCGCATCTTTATCATAAAAATACCAAAAATATTATCTTATCATATCTATCAGATCTCACTCTCGTAAGTGACCGTGAAGGGATTGACAACCCCTTATCACGTTGGTTGCGAGGAGTTATTTGCCTTGTGCAGGTACTAGGGACGTGCACGCAACCTCCTACTGGATTGATACCTTGGTTCTCAAAAACTGAGGGAAATACTTACGCTACTTTGCTGCATCATCCTTTCCTCTTCAAGGAAATCCAACGCAATGCTCAAGAGGTAGCAAGAAGAATTTCTGGCGCCGTTGCCGGGGAGGTTCGCGCAAGTCAAGATTTGACTCCCGACAACGAGCCATTTCTGGCGCCGTTGCCGGGGAGTCTACGCAAAAGTCAACATACCAAGTACCCATCACAACCCTTATCTCCCACATTACATTATTGGCCATTTGCCTCTCGTTTTCCTCTCCCCCACTTCACCCTTGCCGTTTTATTCGCCCTCTCTCTCTATCCTCCCTCTCCTTCTCTATTTGCCTCTTTTTGCCCATTTCTTGTTTGCTCGTATGGTTGAAATAATTGTTTATTTGTTACTAAAAAGAGAACCTAAGATCTATGGATCCTCATCCGCTTGCTAAACTTTTTAAGAGATCCAATTATAATGAACCAATTGCTAGTGAGTTTTGTGCACTAGATTATCTTTATGAAGTTTTGATTGAAATACGTGAATCTGAAAATTGTGATAAAGTACCTTATGGAGTGATTCCAAATGGATCTTTGAATAAAAAGCATGATTGCAATGATGATAGTATAAATTCTATTGATATAAATTGTGCTAATAATATGCAAAACCCTAAGCTTGGGGATGCTAGTTTTGCTATGACCTCTACTTGTTGCAATGATCATGATTGGGGTGATTCTTCTTATAATCTTGAAAAATTATTTAAGCCCCATGATGAATATGAGATTGATAATAGTGTTTGCAATATTATTGAAAGTGGGTTTGGAAGAATTTCAAATTTAGATCCCACATATTTGGAAAATGTTCAATCTTATGAAATCTTTGATAAAAGTGGGTTTGAAGAGGTCATGACTTTAGTTAATGCTAATCCCATTATTTTGGAAGAGTGTCAACTTTGCATGCATGAGGATCGTGTTGAAAATATTTTATGTGATAGCTATTTTGTTGAATTTGCTTATGATCCTACATGTAATTATTTTGAGAGAGGAAAATATGGTGGTAGAAATGTTCATGTTACTAAACTACCTCTCGTTATGTTGAGATTGCTATTGTTTCTTTCCACTTCCTTGCATATGCTAGTTTTTGCTTGCCTTGATAATTTGTTTTCCTATAAGATGCCTATGCATAGGAAGTATGTTAGACTTAGATGTGTTTGTCACATGCTTTATGATGCTCCTTTTGTGCTTCAATTCGTGTCTTTCATGTGAGCATCATTAAAATTATCAATGCCTAGCTATAAGGCTTTAAAGAAAAGCGCTTGTTGGGAGACAACCCAATATTTTTCCTTGCTGTTATTTAATAAATAATTTACCTAGCCTATGTTTTGGTTGTGTTTTTTGTGTTTAATTAGTGTTTGTGCCAAGTAGAACCGTTGGGAAGACTTGGGGAAAGTCTTGATATCTTGTTGTAAAAAACAGAAACTTTAGCGCTCACGAGAACTGCTGCCATTTTTAGTTGTAAGTCATATTTAGTTAATTATTTTTGCAGATTATTAATAGATAAATTCCTCACGTCCAGCAATTTATTTTAGAATTTTTGGGTTTCAAGATCTTGCGCTAGCTATAGATTACTACAGACTGTTCTGTTTTTGACAGATTCTGTTTTTCGTGTGTTGTTTGCTTATTTTGATGAATCTATGGCTAGTAAAATAGTTTATAAACCATAGAGAAGTTGGAATACAGTAGGTTTAACACCAATATAAATAAAGAATGAGTTCATTACAGTACCTTGAAGTGGTGTTTTGTTTTCTTTCGCTAACGGAGCTCACGAGATTTTCTACTTTAAGTTTTGTGTTGTGAAGTTTTCAAGTTTTGGGTAAAGATTTGATGGATTATGGAACAAGGAGTGGCAAGAGCCTAATATTGGGGATGCCCCGGAAGGCATCCCCTCTTTCGTCTACTTCTATCGGTAACTTTACTTGGAGCTATATTTTTATTCACCACATGATATGTGTTTTGCTTGGGGCGTCTTGTATTATTTGAGTCTTTATTTGTTAGTTTACCACAATCATCCTTGCTGTACACACCTTTTGAGAGAGACATACATGATTTGGAATTTGTTAGAATACTCTATGTGCTTCGCTTATATCTTTTGAGTTATATAGTTTTGCTCTAGTACTTCACTTATATCTTTTAGAGCACGGTGGTGGATTTGTTTTATAGAAACTATTGATCTCTCATGCTTCACTTAGATTATTTTGAGAAGTATTAAATAGAATGGTAATTTTCTTAAATAATCCTAATATGCTTGGTATTCAAGAATAGTAAAAACTTTCTTATGAGTGTGTTGAATGCTATGAGAAGTTTGATGCTTGATAATTGTTTTGAGATATGAAGATGGTGATATTAAAGTTGTGCTAGTTGAGTAGTTGTGAATTTGAGAAATACTTGTGTTGAAGTTTGTGATTCCCGTAGCATGCATGTATGGTGAACCGTTATGTGATGAAGTCGGAGCATGATTTATTTTTTGATTGTCTTCCTTATGAGTGACGGTTGGGGACGAGCGGTGGTCTTTTCCTACCAATCTATCCCCCTAGGAGCATGCGCGTAATACTTTGCTTTGATAACTTGTAGATTTTTGCAATAAGTATATGAGTTCTTTATGACTAATGTTGAGTCCATGGATTATACGCACTTTTCTTCCTTCCACCATTGCTAGCCTCTCTAATACCGCGCACCTTTCGCCGGTATCATACACCCACCATATACCTTCCTCAAAATAGCCACCATACCTACCTATTATGGCATTTCCATAGCCATTCCGAGATATATTGCCATGCAACTTTCCACCGTTCCATTTATTATGACACACTCCATCATTGTCATATTGCTTAGCATGATCATGTAGTTGACATCGTATTTGTGGCAAAGCAACCATTCATAATTCTTTCATACATGTCACTCATGAGTCATTGCATATCCCGGTACACCACCGGAGGCATTCACATAGAGTCATATTTTGTTCTAAGTATCGAGTTGTAATTATTGAGTTGTAAGAAAATAAAAGTGTGATGATCATCATTATTAGAGCATTGTCCCAGTGAGGAAAGGATGATGGAGACTATGATTCCCCCACAAGTCGCGGATGAGACTCCGGACAAAAAAAAGAGGCCATAAAAAAAGAGAAAAGGCCCAAATAAAACAATGAGAGAAAAAGAAAGAAGGGGCAATGCTACTATCCTTTTACCACCCTTGTGCTTCAAAGTAGCACCATGATATTCATGATAGAGAGTCTCTCATTTCGTCACTTTCATATACTAGTGGGAATTTTTCATTATAGAACTTGGCTTGTATATTCCAATGATGGGCTTCCTCAAAATGTCCTAGGTCTTCATGAGCAAGCAAGTTGGATGCACACCCACTTAGTTTCTTTTGTTGAGCTTTCATATACTTATAGCTCTAGTGCATCTGTTGCATGGAAATCCCTACTCACTCACATTGATATCTATTGATGGGCATCTCCATAGCCCGTTGATACGTGATGTCTACTACACAACCTTCTTCTTGTAGACGTTGTTGGGCCTCCAAGTGCAGAGGTTTGTAGGACAATAGCAAATTTCCCTCAAGTGGATGACCTAAGGTTTATCAATCTGTAGGAGGCGTAGGATGAAGATGGTCTCTCTCAAGCAACCCTGCAACCAAATAACAAAGAGTCTCTTGTGTCCCCAACACACCCAATACAATGGTAAATTGTATAGGTGCACTAGTTCGGCGAAGAGATGGTGATACAAGTGGTATATGGATAGTAGATATGGGTATTTGTAATATGAAAATATAAAAATAGCAAGGTAACTAATGATAAAAGTGAGCATAAACAGTATTGCAATGCGTTGAAACAAGGCCTAGGGTTCATACTTTCACTATAGTGCAAGTCCCTCAACAATATTAACATAATTGGATCATATAACTATCCCTCAACATGCAACAAAGAGTCACTCCAAAGTCACTAATAGCGGAGAATGAACGAAGAGATTATGGTAGGGTACGAAACGACCTCAAAGTTATTCTTTCCAATCAATCCATTGGGCTATTCCTATAAGTGTCAAAAACAGCCCTAGAGTTCGTACTAGAATAACACCTTAAGACACAAATCAACCAAAACCCTAATGTCACCTAGATACTCCAATTTCACCTCAAGTATCCGTGGGTATGATTATACGATATGCATCACACAATCTCAGATTCATCTATTTAACCAACACATAGAACCTCGAAGAGTGCCCCAAAGTTTCTACCGGAGAATCACGACGAAAACGTGTGCCAACCCCTATGCATAGGTTCATGGGCGGAACCCGCAAGTTGATCACCAAAACATACATCAAGTGAATCACGTGATCTCCCATTGTCACCACAGATACGCACGGCAAGACATACATTAAGTGTTCTCAAATCTTTAAAGACTCAATCCGATAAGATAACTTCAAAAGGGGAAACTCAATCCATTAAAAGAGAGTAGAGGGGGGAGAAAACATCATAAGATCCAACTATAATAGCAAAGCTTGCAATACATCAAGATCATACCCCCTCAAGAACACGAGAGAGATAGATCAAACACATAGCTACTGGTACATACCCTCAGCCCCGAGGAAGAACTACTCCCTCCTCGTCATGAAGAGCACCGGGATGATGAAGATGGCCATCGGAGAGGGATTGCCCCCTCCGGCAGGGTGCTGGAACGGGTCTAGATTGGTTTTCAGTGGCTACGGAGGCTTCTGGCGGCGGAACTCCCGATATATTGTGCTGCCCGATCGTTTTAGGGTATATGGAGATATATAGGCGGAAGAAGTATGTCAGGGGAGAAACAGGGGGCCCGCCAGGGTGGAGGGCGCGCCTGGGGGGTAGGCGCCCCCCTACCTCGTGGCCTCTCTTCGGTTGTTTCTTGACGTAGGTCCAAGTCTCCTGGGTCTTGTTCGTTGAGAAAATCACGTTCCCAAAGGTTTCATTCCGTTTGGACTCCGTTTGATATTCCTTTTCTTTGAAACCCTAAAATAGGCAAAAAAACATCAATTCTGGGCTGGGCCTCCGGTTAGTAGGTTAGTCCCAAAAATAATATAAAAGTGGATATAAAGCCCAATAATGTCCAAAACAGTAGATAATATAGCATGGAGCAATCAAAATTTATAGATACGTTGGAGACGTATCAAGCATCCCCAAGCTTAATTCTTGCTCGTCCTCGAGTAGGTAAATGATAAAAACAGAATTTTTCATGTGGAGTGCTACTTGGCATAATTTTAATGTAATTCTTATTAATTGTGGTATGAATATTCAGATCCGAAAGATTCAAGACAAAAGTTCATATTGACATAAAAATAATAATAATTTAAGCATACTAACAAAGCAATTATGGCCTCTCAAAATAACATGGCCAAAGAAAGTTCATCCCTACAAAATCATATAGTTTAGTCATGCTCCATTTTAGTCACACAAGAATGCTCTCATCATGCACAACCCCGATGACAAGCCAAGCAATTGTTTCACACCTTAGCAATCTCAAACCTATAAACTTTCACGCAATATATGAGCACGAGCCATGGACATAGCACTATGGGTGGAATAGAATATGATGATGGGGGTTATGTGGAGACGACAAAAGGGGAGAAAGTCTCACATCAACGAGGCTAATCAATGGGCTATGGAGATGCCCACCGATTGATGTTAATGCAAGGAGTAGGGATTGCCATGCAACGGATGCACTAGAGCTATAAATGTATGAAAGCTCAACAAAAGAAACTAAGTGGGTGTGCATTCAACTTGCTTGCTCACGAAGACCTAGGGCACTTGAGGAGGCCCATTGTTGGAATATACAAGCCAAGTTCTATAATGAAAATTTCCCACTAGTATATGAAAGTGACAAAACAAGAGACTCTCTATCATGAAGGTTATGGTGCTACTTTGAAGCACAAGTGTGGCAAAGGATAGTAACATTGTCCCTTCTCTCTTTTTCTCTCATTTTTTTATTTAGGCCTTCTTCCTTTTTTATATGGCCTTTCTCTTTTTCTCTTTTTTTTTATTTCCTTACTTGGGACAATGCTCTAGAAAATGATAATCATCACACTTCTATTTATTTACAACTCAATGATTACAACTCGATGCTAGAACAAAAGATGACTCTATATGAATGCCTCCGGCAATGTACCGGGATATGCAATGAGCCAAGAGTGACATGTATGAAAGAATTATGAACGGTGGCTTTGCCACAAATACTATGTCAACTACATGATCATGCTAAGCAATATGACAATGATGAATGTGTCATAATAAATGGAATGGTGGAAAGTTGCATGGCAATATATCTCGGAATGGCTATGGAAATGCCATAATAGGTAGGTATGGTGGTTGTTTTGAGGAAGATATAAGGAGGTTTATGTGTGAAAGAGCGTATCATATCACGGGGTTTGGATGCACTGGCGAAGTTTGCACCAACTCTCAATGTGAGAAAGGGCAATGCACGGTACCGAAGAGGCTAGCAATGATGGAAGGGTGAGAGTGCGTATAATCCATGGACTCAACATTAGTCATAAAGAACTCACATACTTATTGCAAAAATCTACAAGTCATCAAAAACCTCGGCACTACGCGCATGCTCCTAGGGGGATAGATTGGTAGGAAAAGACCATCGCTCGTCCCCGACCGCCACTCATAAGGAAGACAATCAAAAAACACCTCATGTTTCAAATTTGTTACACAACGTTTACCATACGTGCATGCTATGGGACTTGCAAACTTCAACACAAGCACTTCTCAAATTCACAACTACTCAACTAGCACGACTTTGATATTATTACCTCCATATCTCAAAACAATCATCAAGCATCAACCTTCTCTTAGTATTCAAAACACTCATAAGAAAAAATTTACTAATCTTGAATACCTAGCATATTAGGATTATTTAAGCAAATTACCATGCTATTTAAGACTCTCAAAATAATCTAAGTGAAGCATGAGAGATCAATAGTTTCTATAAAACAAATCCACCACCAGCTCTAAAAGGATATAAGTGAAGCACTAGAGCAAATGACAAACTACTCCGAAGATATAAGTGAAGATCAATGAGTAGTCGAATAATTATGCAACTATGTGAAGAATCTCCCGTTTAATAATTTCAGATATTGATACTTTATTCAAACAGAAAGCAAAACAAAATGAAATAAAATGACGCTCCAAGAAAAACACATATCATGTGGCGAATAAAAATATAGCTCCAAGTAAAGTTACCGATAGAAGTAGACGAAAAGAGGGGATGCCTTCCGGGGCATCCCCAAGCTTTGGCTTTTAGGTGTCCTTAGATTTTCTTGGGGGTGCCATGGACATCCCCAAGCTTAGGATCTTGCAACTCCTCGTTCCATAATCCATCAAATATTTACCCAAAACTTGAAAACTTCACAACACAAAACTTAAAGTAGAAAATCTCGTGAGCTCCGTTAGCGAAAGAAAACAAAACACCACTTCAAGGTACTGTAATGAACTCATTCTTTATTTATATTGGTGTTAAACCTACTTTATTCCAACTTCTCTATGGTTTATAAACTATTTTACTAGCCATAGATTCATTAAAATAAGCGAACAACACACGAAAACAGAATCTGTCAAAAACTGAACAGTCTGTAGTAATATGGATCAAACGTATACTTCTGGAACCACAAAAATTCTAAAATAAATTGCTGGACCTGAGAAATTTATCTATTAATCGTCTTAAAAAATAATTAACTAAATAGCGCTCTCCAATAAAAAATGGCAGCAATTCTCGTGAGCGCTAAAGTTTCTGTTTTTTACAGCAAGATCAACAAGACTTTCCCCAAGTCTTCCCAACGGTTCTACCTGGCACAAACACTAATTAAAATCATAAAACCACATCTAAACAGAGGCTAGATGAATTATTTATTACTAAACAGGAACAAAAATAAAATTGGGTTGCCTCCCAGCAAGCGATATCGTTTAACGCCCCTATCTAGGCATGATGGTTTCAATGATGCTCACATAAAAGATAAGAATTGTGACATAAAGAGAGCATCTTGAAGAATATGACTAGCAAATTTAAGTCTAACCCTCTTCCTATGCATAGGGATTTTGTGAGCAAACAACTTGTGGGAACAAGAATCAACTTGCATAGGAAGGTAAAACAAGCAAAACTTCAAAATTTTAAGCACGTAGAGGGGAAACTTGATATTATTGCAATTCCTACAAGCATATGTTTCTCCCTCATAATAATTTTCAGTAGCATCATGAATGAATTCAACAATATAACTATCACATAAATCATTCTTTTCATGATCTAGAAGCATAGAATTTTTATTACTCTCCACATAAGCAAACTTCTTCTCATGAATAGTAGTGGGAGCAAACTCAACAAAATAACTATCATGTGAGAAATAATCCAATTGAAAACTAAAATCATCATGACAAGTTTCTGTCGGTGTACAAAAAGAGGGGGTACACTTTTTGTACCCCTATAACTGTGCACGGGCAGTCTGAGCCACAGGCACCACCACACCAAGCAAGGCAAGGGAGGTGAGCCAGGGTAAGACCGAAGCTCAAGAGAACTAGAACGACGCCAAGGCCAAGACCACGAAGAGCAAAGGGGACGAAGCGGACTCCCCCGGCAAGATCCTTGCCGGGAGACAGTTCTAGTAGCCCTGGAAAGACCCTTGCCGCGGCGACTCGTCCTGCGCCTACAGAGCAAATCACCCTTGAGTCCACTGCCCCCAAAGGGCAAGGATTCGGGAGACATCCCCGTGGCGGCATGCAGATCTTTGTGAAGACATTCAAGATCAGATACGCACTAAGGAGACGACAACCCTTGGCGGGATCCCAGCCGAGGAAGACCACAAGGCCCCCGGCAAGCGCCTTGCCGGGGATGACAGCAGGCGCCTCGGCAAGACCCTTGCCGGGGCCCCGGCAAGGCCCTTACCGAGGACACCCGCAGGGCCACCATCAGGCCCACGCCGACTAAACCTCCACCACCGCATGCATGCAGCTGCCGACCCAACCAGCTGGGCAGGCACCTGCGTGGCGGCATGCAGATCTTCGTGAAGACCCACCACTGCGCCACCTCAGCTGCCTGCCTACCTACGTGGCATCACAGGCGTCGCTGGCCAGGGCGCGTGTCGACACAAGAAGGAGCGGCGACGGACGAGACAGGTTTCTTCCCCGTCCCCGATAAAGCAAGGACACCTAAGCAAGACGCATTAAATGCGCCTTGTCATGTAATGCGAGGGATAACCTCGCATCACTGTACCCTTTCCACCTCCTGTGTGCCACTGTGGCAACCCCTTTTTCTATAAAAGGAGGCCCGAGGCGACCAGGAGAAGGATTCGGCTTTTTGGAGCTCCTCACGCCCCATAGCTAGCTCAAGAACACAGATATACAATCCACCAAAGCAGGAGTAGGGTTTTACGCATCCTCGCGGCCCGAACCTGGATAAACGAACCGTGTGCTACCTGTTAGATCCGCTCTTCTCACGACCCCGCGCCCCGCTAACCAGTAGGGATTCTTGTGATCCCATAGGTGTCGTTCCCACCGACATCTTTGGCGCGCCAGGTAGGGGGCGCAGTTGTGAGAATCGGCTCTAGCAATCAGCCCAGCACTCCTTCGTCTTCGTGGCTCTTGGAGAGGGAAGGAGGCCGGAAGATCAGCGCTCGAGCGACTACAAACAGAAGCTAAGTTACATTGGACCCCGGATATTTCCATTCTATTATATAAAGTTATTATCCTCGGAGCTGTCGTTCTTTGTACAAAAAGAAACCTGTACGCAAATGGGGCCTTCCCCGATCGGCAATGCCTTTGTTCTGTTTCGAGTCCGCTCAACAGTTCAAATGGCTGCGTTGAAAACGGTAGGGTAGCCTTCCGCAATTGGCAAGGCTCTCGACTCTGACTCGAGTCAAACTCGACAGTTCGAGCGGCTGCGTCAAAGGTGGTAAGGTGGCTCACCCGGCAGCACGCTCACCCGGCAGGCCAATGGGGACCCGTCCCCAAGACGCCCTTGGGTTTCCGCGCCGGCAAGCTTACCCAGCTGCGTAGGGTGGACGTACAAAGAGGCAACAAACAGGAAAATAGCATGCATAATTCCAAAAGTACTGCAAAGTTATATTACATCACATCATTGCTGCGGTTCTAACTAAAGATGAAATTTGTCTTGGGTACCTGTGCAGCGGCGGTGAAGAACGGGATGCCTAATCCCGGCGCTGGCCTTCCACCCTCTTGATTTCGTCGATGCTGCTGATGACGGGCTTGATGCGCTCCTTGAGCACCGTGAGGTCAATACCATCCGGCAAGCTATCCATCGCAGCACCGAAGTCGAGGTCGGGATTCCAGTACGCCATCTTGGTGAGGACCTTGGTCATGACCCCCCGGACAAAGTCGCCGGGCTTCCCCGGCCAACGTGGCCGCTCGGTTGGAGTGAAGATAAGCCAAGGCTCCAAGGACGCCCTCGAAGAACAGGGTCAGCTTGGTGTTGACGGTCCCGCTGCGCTCAGGGGCATACCTCACGTTTGGCATCCCCATGGTGGCCAACTGCGAGGTGACCCTGCCGGCGACGTCCTCCAGACGGCTGATCCATCTGTTCTCGCCCGCCACATATCCTGGTGGGAGGCGGCCTCGTTCGCCCGCAGCTGCTCCTCCTCCAGACTCCTGGTCAAGGTCTCCTCCCGAGCCCTGCTCTCCGACAACATCTTCTCGAGATCCTCCAGCTTCAGCTTGAGATCTCTGACGGAGTTTTGCGCTTCGGAGAGCTCCCCAGCCCTGCTGATGACCGCTCCTTGCGCCTCCACCAAGGCGCTGTTGAGCGTGCTCTTCTCGTTGGACAGCTTGAGGGCCTGCTCCTTCAGCTCGTCCGCTCCACCTCCAACTCCCTTACTTTGTCGGCATGGGCCAGAGCCTGGGCATCGAGTGCCTCCTTGTGCCTCTGCTCCAGCTCGCGAGTCCGTCGCGCGACAAGGGCGTCGAGCTCCTCATCCTTGCCACGGAGCGCTGCGGCAAGCTTTGCCTCACGCACGGTGAGGTCCTCTTCCTGGGAATCCAGTGTGGCTTGATGCTGGTTCCGGACGGCCACGGCCATGGCAGCCAAGTTCGCCGCCTTTTCCTCGGCCTTCTCGATGTTAGCCATCTTCATGGTGAGCTCGACATTGCGCTTGGCCAATTCCTCCTGAAAGGCCCTCTGCTCCTCGCGAGTCTGGTGGAACCAGGTCTGCGTCTCAGCAACGCGCGCCTTGAAATCCACCTCCGCCTGGTCCACCGTTGCCGTCCTGGACTTAACCTTGTCCAGACGGACACGATAGAGCGCCTGGAGTTTTCGGAAGTTGGCCCCCATAGCGCGAAAAAGCTGCTCTTCTGGAGAACCATCGCCACCAACGCCCGGCTCATCGACAACCTCGAGCCCGGTGGCGGCAAGCACCTCGCCGTCAAAGACTTCCCCTTCGGCGGGCGCTCGGGAACTTGACGCCCCTGGGAGATGGACGAAAAGATCGTCGCCCACCTTTAGATATCTGCCGGGGCCCGAGGTTGAGGAGGAGGGAGGCTGTGAAGGAAATATGCCCTAGAGGCAATAATAAAGTTATTATTTATTTCCTTATATCATGATAAATGTTTATTATTCATGCTAGAATTGTATTAACCGGAAACATAATACATGTGTGAATACATAGACAAACAGAGTGTCACTAGTATGCCTCTACTTGACTAGCTTGTTAATCAAAGATGGTTATGTTTCCTAACCATGAACAAAGAGTTGTTATTTGATTAACGGATCACATCATTAGGTGAATGATCTGATTGACATGACCCATTCCATTAGCTTAGCACCCGATCGTTTAGTATGTTGCTATTGCTTTCTTCATGACTTATACATGTTCCTATGACTATGAGGTTATGCAACTCCCGTTTGCCAGAGGAACACTTTGTGTGCTACCAAACGTCACAACGTAAATGGGTGATTATAAAGGTGCTCTACAGGTGTCTCCAAAGGTACATGTTGGGTTGGCGTATTTCGAGATTAGGATTTGTCACTCCGATTGTCAGAGAGGTATCTCTGGGCCCTCTCGGTAATGCACATCACATAAGCCTTGCAAGCATTGCAACTAATGAGTTAGTTGCGAAATGATGTATTACAGAACGAGTAAAGAGACTTGCCGGTAACGAGATTGAACTAGGTATTGAGATACCGACAATCGAATCTCGGGCAAGTAACATACCGATGACAAAGGGAACAACGTATGTTGTTATGCGGTCTGACCGATAAAGATCTTCGTAGAATATGTAGGAACCAATATGAGCATCCAGGTTCCGCTATTGGTTATTGACCGGAGACGTGTCTCGGTCATGTCTACATTGTTCTCGAACCGTAGGGTCTGCACGCTTAACGTTACGATGACAGTTTCATTATGAGTTTATGTATTTTGATGTACCAAAGGTTGTTCGGAGTCCCGGATGTGATCATGGACATGACGAGGAGTCTCGAAATGGTCGAGACATAAATATTGATATATTGGAAGCCTATATTTGGATATCGGAATCGTTCCGGGTGAAATCGGGATTTTACCGGAGTACCAGGGGGGTTACCGGAACCCCCCGGGGGGTTATTGGGCCTACATGGGCCTTAAGGGAGAAGAGGAAAGGAGGCAAGAGGTGGCCGCGCGCCCCTCCCCTTCCTAGTCCGAATAGGACAAGGGAAGGGGGGCGGCGCCCCCTCCCCCTTTCCTTTCCCTCTTCCTCCTCTTTCCCCTTCTCCTTATCCAACTAGGAAAGAAGGGAGTCCTACTCCCGGTGGGAGTAGGACTCCCCCTTGGCGCGCCCTCCTTGGCCGGCCGCCCCCTCCCCTTGGCTCCTTTATATACGGGGGCAAGGGGGCACCCTAGGACACACAAGTTGATCTTCGTGATCGTTCCTTAGCCGTGTGCGGTGCCCCCCTCCATGATATTACACCTCGGTCATATTGTAGCAGTGCTTAGGCGAAGCCCTGCGACGGTTGAACATCAAGATCGTCACCACGCCGTCGTGCTGACGGAACTCTTCCCCGAAGCTTTGCTGGATCGGAGCCCGGGGAACGTCATCGAGCTGAAAGTGTGCCAAGAACTCGGAGGTGCCGGAGTAACGGTGCTTGGATCGGTTGAACCGGGAAGACGTACGACTACTTCCTCTATGTTGCGTCAATGCTTCCGCTTCGGTCTACGAGGGTACATAGACAACACTCTCCCCTCTCATTGCTATGCATCACCATGATCTTGCGTGTGCGTAGGAAATTTTTTGAAATTACTACGTTCCCCAACAGTGGCATCCAAGCCTAGGTTTTATATGTTGATGTTATATGCACGAGTAGAACACAAGTGAGTTGTGGGCGATATAAGTCATACTGCTTACCAGCATGTCATACTTTGGTTCGGCGGTATTATTGGACGAAGCGGCCCGGACCAACATTACGCGTACGCTTACGCGAGACCGGTTCTCCTGACGTGATTTGCACATAGGTGGCTTGCGGGTGACAGTTTCTCCAACTTTAGTTGAACCGAGTGTGGCTACGCCCGGTCCTTGCGAAGGTTAAAACAGCACCAACTTGACAAACTATCGTTGTGTTTTTGATGCGTAGGTAAGATTGGTTCTTGCTTAAGCCCGTAGCAGCCACGTAAAACTTGCAACAACAAAGTAGAGGACGTCTAACTTGTTTTTGCAGGGCATGTTGTGATGTGATATGGTCAAGACATGATGCTAAATTTTATTGTATGAGATGATCATGTTTTGTAACCGCGTTATCGGCAACTGGCAGGAGCCATATGGTTGTCGCTTTATTGTATGCAATGCAATCGCGCTGTAATGCTTTACTTTATCACTAAGCGGTAGCGATAGTCGTGGAAGCATAAGATTGGCGAGACGACAACGATGCTAAGATGGAGATCAAGGTGTCGCACCGGTGACGATGGTGATCACGACGGTGCTTCGAAGATGGAGATCACAAGCACAAGATGATGGTCATATCATATCACTTATATTGATTGCATGTGATGTTTATCTTTTACGCATCATATCTTGCTTTGACTGACGGTAGCATTATAAGATGATCTCTCACTAATTATCAAGAAGTGTTCTCCCTGAGTATGCACCGTTGCGAAAGTTCTTCGTGCTAAGACACCACGTGATGATCGGGTGTGATAGGCTCTACGTTCAAATACAACGGGTGCAAAACAGTTGCACATGCGGAATACTCAGGTTATACTTGACGAGCCAAGCATATACAGATATGGCCTCGGAACACGGAGACCGAAAGGTCGAGCGTGAATCATATAGTAGATATGATGAACATAGTGATGTTCACCAATGAAACTACTCCATCTCACGTGATGATCGGACATGGTTTAGTTGATTTGGATCACATAATCACTTAGAGGATTAGAGGGATGTCTATCTGAGTGGGAGTTCTTTAAGTAAATTAATTGAACCTAAATTTATCATGAAACTTAGTACCTGATAGTATCTTGCTTGTTTATGCTTGATTGTAGATAGATGGCTCGTGCTATTATTCCGTTGAATTTTAATGCGATCCTTGAGAAAGCAAAGTTGAAAGATGATGGTAGCAATTACACGGACTGGGTCCGTAACTTGAGGATTATCCTCATTGCTGCACAGAAGAATTATGTCCTGGAAGCACCACTGGGTGCCAGGCCTGCTGCTGGAGCAACACCAGATGTTATGAACGTCTGGCAGAGCAAAGTTGATGACTACTCGATAGTTCAGTGTGCCATGCTTTACGGCTTAGAATCGGGACTTCAACGATGTTTTGAACGTCATGGAGCATATGAGATGTTCCAGGAGTTGAAGTTAATATTTCAAGCAAATGCCCGGATTGAGAGATATGAAGTCTCCAATAAGTTCTATAGCTGCAAGATGGAGGAGAACAGCTCTGTCAGTGAGCATATACTCAAAATGTCTGGGTATAATAATCACTTGATTCAATTGGGAGTTAATCTTCTAGATGATTGCGTCATTGACAGAATTCTCCAATCACTGCCACCAAGCTACAAGAGCTTCGTGATGAACTATAATATGCAAGGGATGAATAAGACTATTCCCGAGCTCTTTGCAATGCTGAAAGCTGCGGAGGTAGAAATCAAGGAGCATCAAGTGTTGATGGTCAACAAGACCACTAGTTTCAAGAAAAAGGGCAAAGGGAAGAAGAAGGGGAACTTCAAAAAGAATAGCAAGCAAGTTGCTACTCAAGAGAAGAAACCCAAACCTGGACCTAAGCCTGAAACTGAGTGCTTCTACTGCAAGCAGACTGGTCACTGGAAGCGGAACTGCCCCAAGTATTTGGCGGATAAGAAGGATGACAAGGTGAACAAAGGTATATGTGATATACATGTTATTGATGTGTACCTTACTAATGCTCGTAGTAGCACCTGGGTATTTGATACTGGTTCTGTTGCTAATATTTGCAACTCGAAACAGGGACTACGGATTAAGCGAAGATTGGCTAAGGACGAGGTGACGATGCGCGTGGGAAACGGTTCCAAAGTCGATGTGATCGCAGTCGGCACGCTACCTCTACATCTACCTTCGGGATTAATATTAGACCTAAATAATTGTTATTTGGTGTCAGCGTTAAGCATGAACATTATATCTGGATCTTGTTTGATGCGAGACGGTTATTCATTTAAATCTGAGAATAATGGTTGTTCTATTTATATGAGTAATATCTTTTATGGTCATGCACCCTTAAAATGTGGTCTATTTTTATTGAACCTCGATAGTAGTGACACACATATTCATAGTGTTGAAGCCAAAAGATGCAGAGTTGATAATGATAGTGCAACTTATTTCTGGCACTGCCGTTTGGGTCATATCGGTATAAAGCGCATGAAGAAACTCCATACTGATGGGCTTTTGGAACCACTTGATTATGAATCACTTGGTACTTGCGAACCGTGCCTTATGGGTAAGATGACAAAAACACCGTTCTCCGGTACTATGGAGAGAGCAACAGATTTGTTGGAAATCATACATACAGATGTATGTGGTCCGATGAACGTTGAGGCTCGTGGCGGATATCGTTATTTTCTCACCTTCACGGATGACTTAAGCAGATATGGGTATATCTACTTAATGAAACACAAGTCTGAAACATTTGAAAAGTTCAAAGAATTTCAGAGTGAAGTTGAAAATCATCGTAACAAGAAAATAAAATTCCTACGATCTGATCGTGGAGGAGAATATTTGAGTTACGAGTTTTGTGTACATTTGAAAAATTGTGGAATAGTTTCGCAACTCACGCCACCCGGAACACCACAGCGTAATGGTGTGTCCGAACGTCGTAATCGTACTTTACTAGATATGGTGCGATCTATGATGTCTCTTACTGATTTACCGCTATCGTTTTGGGGATACGCTCTAGAGACGGCTGCATTCACGTTAAATAGGGCACCATCAAAATCCGTTGAGACGACGCCTTATGAACTGTGGTTTGGCAAGAAACCAAAGTTGTCATTTCTGAAAGTTTGGGGCTGCGATGCTTATGTGAAAAAGCTTCAACCTGGTAAGCTCAAACCCAAATCGGAGAAATGTGTCTTCATAGGATATCCAAAGGAAACTATTGGATACACCTTCTATCACAGATCCGAAGGCAAGACTTTTGTTGCTAAATTCAGAAACTTTCTGGAGAAGGAGTTTCTCTCGAAAGAAGTGAGTGGGAGGAAAGTAGAACTTGACGAGGTAACTGTACCTACTCCCTTATTGGAAAGTAGTACATCACGAAAACCTGTTTCTGTGACACATACACCAGTTAGTGAGGAAGCTAATGATGATGATCATGAAACTTCAGAACAAGATACTACTGAACCTCGTAGATCAACCAGAGTGAGATCCGCGGCAGAGTGGTACGGTAATCCTGTTCTGGAAGTCATGCTACTAGATCATGATGAACCTATGAACTATGAAGAAGCGATGGTGAGCCCAGATTCCGCAAAATGGCTTGAAGCCATCAAATCTGAGATGGGATCCATGTATGAGAACAAAGTATGGACTTTGGTTGACTTGCCCGATGATCGGCAAGCAATTGAGAATAAATGGATCTTCAAGAAGAAGACTGACGCTGACGGTAATATTACTGTCTACAAAGCTTGACTTGTCGCAAAAGGTTTTCGGCAAGTTCAAGGGATTGACTACGATGAGACCTTCTCACCCGTAGCGATGCTTAAGTCTGCCCGAATCATGTTAGCAATTGCCGCATTTTATGATTATGAAATTTGGCATATGGATGTCAAAACTGCATTCCTGAATGGATTTCTGGAAGAAGAGTTGTATATGATGCAACCAGAATGTTTTGTCGATCCAAAGGGAGCTAACAAAGTGTGCAAACTCCAGCGATCCATTTATGGACTGGTGCAAGCCTCTCGGAGTTGGAATAAATGTTTTGATAGTGTGATCAAAGCATTTGGTTTTATACAGACTTTTGGAGAAGCCTGTATTTACAAGAAAGTGAGTGGGAGCTCTGTAGCATTTCTGATATTATATGTGGATGACATATTACTAATTGGAAATGATATAGAATTTCTGGATAGCATAAAGGGATACTTGAATAAGAGTTTTTCAATGAAAGACCTCGGTGAAGCTGCTTACATATTAGGCATTAAGATCTATAGAGATAGATCAAGACGCTTAATTGGACTTTCACAAAGCACATACCTTGACAAAGTTTTGAAAAGTTCAAAATGGATCAAGCAAAGAAAGGGTTCTTGCCTGTGTTACAAGGTGTGAAGTTGAGTAAGACTCAATGCCCGACCACTGCAGAAGATAGAGAGAAAATGAAAAATGTTCCCTATGCCTCAGCCATAGGCTCTATCATGTATGCAATGCTGTGTACCAGACCTGATATGAGTCTTGCTATAAGTCTAGCAGGGAGGTACCAAAGTAATCCAGGAGTGGATCACTGGACAGCCAAGAACATCCTGAAATACCTGAAAAGACTAAGATATGTTCTCATATATGTGACAAAGAGCTCACGTAAAAGTTACGTTGATGCAAGCTTTGAACATTGATCCGGACGATTCTAAATCGACAAACCCGATACGTTCAAACGGTGAGCTGTCAGATGGTGCAGTTCTAAACAAAGCGTTGTGGCGGGATCTACATGTGAAGCGGAGTACATAGCTGCTTCGGAAGCAGCAAATGAAGGAGTCTGGATGAAGGAGTTCATATCCGATCTAGGTGTCATACCTAGTGCATCGGGTCCAATGAAAATCTTTTGTGACAATACTGGTGCAATTGCCTTGGCAAAGGAATCCAGATTTCACAAGAGAACCAAGCACATCAAGAGACGCTCAATCCATCCGGGATCTATCCAGGTGGGAGCATTAGAGATTTGCAAGATACATACGGATCTGAATGTTGCAGACCCGTTGACTAAGCCTCTTCCACGAGCAAAACATGATCAGCACCAAGGCTCCATGTGTTAGAATCATTACTGTGTATCTTAGATATTGACTCTAGTGCAAGTGGGAGACTGAAGGAAATATGCCCTAGAGGCAATAATAAAGTTATTATTTATTTCCTTATATCATGATAAATGTTTATTATTCATGCTAGAATTGTATTAACGGAAACATAATACATGTGTGAATACATAGACAAACAGAGTGTCACTAGTATGCCTCTACTTGACTAGCTCGTTAATCAAAGATGGTTATGTTTCCTAACCATGAACAAAGAGTTGTTATTTGATTAACGGGATCACATCATTAGGAGAATGATCTGATTGACATGAACCCAATTCCATTAGCACACCCGATCGTTTAGTATGTTGCTATTGCTTTCTTCCTGACTTATACATGTTCCTATGACTATGAGATTATGCAACTCCCGTTTGCCGGAGGAACACTTTGTGTGCTACCAAACGTCACAACGTAAATGGGTGATTATAAAGGTGCTCTACAGGTGTCTCCAAAGGTACATGTTGGGTTGGCGTATTTCGAGATTAGGATTTGTCACTCCGATTGTCGGAGAGGTATCTCTGGGCCCTCTCGGTAATGCACATCACATAAGCCTTGCAAGCATTGCAACTAATGAGTTAGTTGCGAGATGATGTATTACGACGAGTAAAGAGACTTGCCGGTAACGAGATTGAACTAGGTATTGAGATACCGACGATCGAATCTCGGGCAAGTAACATACCGATGACAAAGGGAACAACGTATGTTGTTATGCGGTCTGACCGATAAAGATCTTCGTAGAATATGTAGGAACCAATATGAGCATCCAGGTTCCACTATTGGTTATTGACCGGAGACGTGTCTCGGTCATGTCTACATTGTTCTCGAACCGTAGGGTCCGCACGCTTAACGTTACGATGACAGTTTCATTATGAGTTTATGTATTTTGATGTACCAAAGGTTGTTCGGAGTCCCGGATGTGATCATGGACATGACGAGGAGTCTCGAAATGGTCGAGACATAAAGATCTATATATTGGAAGCCTATATTTGGATATCGGAATCATTCCGGGTGAAATCGGGATTTTACCGGAGTACCGGGGGGGTTACCGGAACCCCTCGGGGGGTTATTGGGCCTACATGGGCCTTAAGGGAGAAGAGGAAAGGAGGCAAGAGGTGGCCGCGCGCCCCTCCCCTTCCTAGTCCGAATAGGACAACGGAAGGGGGGAGGCGCCCCCCCCCCCTTTCCTTTCCCTCTCCTCCTCTTTCCCTTCTCCTTAACCAACTAGAAAGAAGGAGTCCTACTCCCGGTGGAGTAGGACTCCCCCTTGCGCGCCCTCCTTGGCCGCCGCCCCTCCCCTTTGGCTCCTTTATATACAAGGGCAAGGCACACCCTAGGACACACAAGTTGATCTTCTGATCGTTCCTTAGCCGTGTGCGGTGCCCCCCTCCACGATATACACCTCGTCATATGTAGCAGTGCTTAGCGAAGCCCTGCGACGTTAACAACAAGATCGTCACCACGCCGTCGTTGCTGAGTAACTCTTCCCCGAAGCTTTGCTGGATCGGAGCCAGGAACGTCATCGAGCTGAACGTGTGCCAAGAACTCGAGGTGCCGGGAAGTAACGTGCTTGATCGTTGAACCGAAGACGTACGACTACTTCCTCTACGTGCGTCAACGCTTCCGCTTCGGTCTACGAGGGTACGTAGACAACACTCTCCCCTCTCGTTGCTATGCATCACCATGATCTTGCGTGTGCGTAGAAATTTTTTGAAATACTATGTCCCCAACAGACTGATCATCAAACCACCTCTTCCTCGGCAGTGCCTTGCCGCTTCCCCGGCAGGCCCACCGTTGCGCCCTCGGCAAAAGCCTCGCGTCGCCTTGGCTGCCCCGCAGCGGTGTCATCGTAGCATCCTTGGCGGCCTCATCAGCGGCAACCTCGTCAGCATCCCTGGCGGCCTTCGCCGCGGCCTCCTCATCAATATTCCCACAACAGTGTCCACGTCCTCCATAACCTATTGAAGGAGGGCCTGGGTAGTAATGGGAGCATTGAAGCCAAGAAAAAGAATAGGGGAAAAACAGAGACGGAGGACAGGCGATTCACCAGTGCCAGGCTGTGAAGCAGAAGTCCCCTCCCCGCCAGCATTCGGCGCCGTGGCAGAATCACCAGCGCCCAAGTTCCCCTCTTCCTCCATGGGTGTGGGCTCCGTGCTTGATGCCCTTGCCGGGGACGCCCCTCGCGGCAGCGTAATCGATGGGGGTGGTGTGTTGGGGGTAGCCCTCTGCGGCTCCTCCTGCTGCCGCTCCCCTCCTGCAAACCCAACAAGGTCAACACCATAGCATCGAACGCCTACCACGTGTCGATAAGAGGAGGGTGATGAACTTACGCTGGGGGCTGTGCTGGGGGCTGCTGTCCGGGCTGCTCAGCACCACCAGTGGCGACTCTGAAGCACTGGCCGGGGGCTGGCCGCCCGCTAAGGCCTTGGCCCTCTTCACCCTCTGGGCCAACGTCACTGCATCCCTGCAAAAGCAAAAACGGATCGAGATGAGTGACTTAATTCAGAGGAATGTAAATGGCAGTAAGGAACGGAGTACTTACTCGTCATCTATCTCCTCTTCCTCCACCACTTTACTTTTCCTCTTCGGGCTGAGAGGCCTGAGATCAAAAGTGACCTCCGCGTCAACATCCGAGTCGACATCTGCCGGAGGAGGCAAAGACGGCGGGGTTTGTGCGCACCCAGATGAGGAAGGGGCTGTTGTCTTCTTCTTCTCAGCGGCCTTCGTCAGCCTTTTGGCTGCCGTGGCCCTCATGTGACGCCCAGACCCCTCCAGGGTCAATTGAGGCCGTGTAGCCCTGTTGGGCCGGACCGGCTCGCCGGAGCCAGCCCGCCGCAGGACTCGCCCTCTTCCCCTGGTTGGCGTCGAGCCCGCCGCCACGTCCTCCTCCGACGACGACTCGTCGACCACGTCTTTGACAAGCGGAGCTCCAGTGTCGGCGCTGCTGACCTCCTCGGCCGCCGCCCACCGGGTGAGCTCCTCTTCCTCCGCAGCCGTTGCGGCCTTGTCCTCCACACCCCCGCCGGCCTCCATGGCAAGCTGTGCCTCCCTCGCCCTAGTGGCGATGTAGTCCAGCTCTGCCTGGGTGGTGTCCATGACAAGCCACCGCTCGGCGTCAGCATTGACATACACCTCGATCAGGGTGTCAAAGAATTGCTGCACATCCGCGTCCTTCGGCTCCTTCCAGCTCGGGACAGGGCCGTGCGCATTACAGTCCGGCATCATGGCGATGATCTCGGACCGACGTGAATTGTTGCACAACGGGACCACCCCCGCTGGCAGCTTGAAAAACGGCCCCTTGAGGGCCTTGCCAACCTTTGCGGCAGCCCTCGCGGCCTTGCCGGTCCGTTCGACCTCGCCATCGCGACCCACATCAAGCTGGAAAAGCCGCTGGCAGAAGTGGGCATGCGCCAGCACCGTGAAATTGTGTCGAGGCCGGGGCGGAGTCGCATAATGTCAGCCGATTCGTAAAAAGCCAGGCTGGCCTCCCCTTGTTGTGCAACGGGGCGATCCGGCGACGAATGAAGTCGCCCCGATCATCTCAAGGGTGAGTCCAGCCCGGTGAGCCGGAGAATCCTGGTGTGGCACAGTGAGCCTCCCGTCGGCGCGTCGACATCGCTCCAATCGCTGCCACGGACCGGCGGCACTCGGCGGACCTTGCAGAATTCCGGCGGGTTTTCATCCTCAATCCAGCACCACCGGCCACGCCATTCCTCCCACCTCTCCTTCACGGCACCGTCCGGGTACGCCCCCTTGGATCTTGGGATCCAGGTGACGCAACCAGAGACGGCACCTCCCGGCTGGATCCGAGGGAAGAAATAATGGCGGAAGAGCGCCGTGTTGGGCTGCACCCCGGCAAAGCCTTCGCAAAGATGCGCGAAGAAAGCCATGCACGCCACCGCATTCGGAGTAAAATCCAAGAGGCGAAAGCCGAAGGTGTGCATAATGTCGCAGAAGAAATCGGAGAAAGGGGGGCATAACCCGCAAGAAAGATAATCGACGAAAAAGGGATACCGATTTGGAGCAGGATCGGCGCAAGCAGCAGGAATGACGCGCGTCGCCGGGTGTCCCGAATTCTCTCCCCCCGTCTTCGCTCCCCATAGGGGCCTGAAGGAGGCCCGGAGCTCATGAACATCAACCGTCGAGGGGAAGAAAAAGGCGGACTTCGTCCGGTCCCCCGACAGCGCGCTCTCCGGCGGCTCCACAGTCCCAGCGCCCTTAGCCACCCCCTTGCCCTTGACGGATTTGGGCGCCATGGCGGCCAAGAAGTTTAGAGGGCTGAGGAAGGGGGATGGCGAAGCAACGACGGCGACGGCGGAAGCTTAGGAAGGAAGGAAGAGAGGAAACGGCGGCTCTGAGATTGGAAAAGGCACGAGGAAAGAGGAGAAAGTGAGCAGCGCGCCCGCGGTTATTCCTTTTTATGGGGGAAAACACGGGCCGCCTCCTTTCACATTAACTTGGTGTGACGCATGCCCGCGGGAACCAACCCCACATGCTGCCCATGTCACACGCACCCCCCCCCACGCCGCACCACGCGCGGGGATCATGGGAAGCGCAGGCGCGAAGAATCTTACCGGTCCTCTCTCT
>NC_053023.1:657917143-657955762 GCF_003073215.2 Triticum urartu | reverse complement strand
GCACTTTCAATCTCCCCCTTTTTGGTAATTGATGACAACATATAGATCAAAGCTTCGACAAATGATAATAAGCATGAAGTATATCGTCGCTTTGAGAAGTATGTGATAAGTAAGAGCTCCCCCTAAATTTGTGCATATATAAAATTTGCTTTGGACTGCAAATGCACAAAGAGTTAGAGTCATGGGTTACTCTTCCGTGTCACATACATCTTGGTGGAGCGCTCAAAATGATAAGAATGAAATACATGCACTCATCACCAAGAATAGTGAATGATCACAAGCGATAGGTAGCATGATAATATTTAAGCAAGCATTAAGGAAACATTAAGTGTAGCTTATGATCAAACACATGATCATCGATGTCTCACAAATACTGACATAGTATCAAGCACTCAAAAGCAGAAAAAGGTTCGAAAAGACCACCAAATAAAACAAGAGAGAAAAGCAACACTCTCTCTCTCTCTCGAAGCCTATGATCTATACATCTTATCCCCCTTTGGCAACAAGTTACCAAAAAGTTCCTAGAAAATGCATAGTGCTAAGTCATCGCTCAGGCTTGATCTTCAGGTGGTGGTGGAGTCCGGATCACTCCAAGGACGAAGGCTTCTGTAGATGCTGAAGTAGTCGCTGGAGTTGGAGCTGAGGTAGACGCTGGAGCTGAGGCTGTGGCTGGTGCAGACGTTGTGGCTCTGGTGTCAGCAACTGGCAGTGCAGACGACCTTGGACCTCGTGGCACTCTAGAAAAAGCATGAGTTGTGGTCCTGCCTCTCCTCTCGTTCATGTCCTCCTGGAGCTGCTCCACTACAGACTGGACTTCTGTTACCTTGACATCCAAGTCATAGAACTTCTGTTCCATGATCCTCTCTAGGCTCTGCTGATTTTTGGTGAGGTTGGCTAGACTTTGCTCAATTCTCAGCGAGGATGCAATCAAGTAACTGAGCTGCTCTTGCTTGGTCTTCAAGAAATAGTCAGATGCCTCCTCTTGAGTAGGCATCCTTGCAGCTTTTTCCTTCTCCGCCTTCTCCTTCTTTGCATATGCTTGTGCAGACGATGGCTCATTCTCTGTCATCACAACTTCATTGTTCTCAAAATCTGGGCGGATGGAGTCGTACTCGACGTGATCCAAATCACCGAAGATCCTAGTGCCGAACGGACGGCACCTCCGCGGTCAACACACGTACGGAGCGAGGACGTCTCCCGCGCCTTGATCCAGCAAGGAGGAGGGAGAGGTTGAGGAAGAGGGCTCCAACAGCAGCACGACGGCGTGGTGGTGATGATGCTGCAGTACTCCGGCAGGGCTTCACCAAGCTCTTATGGAGGAGGAGAGGTGTTGGGGAGGGGATGCGCCTTGGATGTTGTGTGCAGCCCTCCCCTCACCCCTCTATTTATAGGGGAAAGGGGAAGGGGGCCGCCCCCCTCTAGATGAGATCTAGAGGGGGGCAGCGGCCAAGGGGAGGGGGCTTGCCCCCCCAAGCAAGGGGGCGCCCCCCTTAGGGTTTCCCCCAACCCTAGGCGCATGGGCCCTAGGGGGGGTGGCGCCCCAGCCCACTTGGGCTGGTTTCCTTCTCCATACAGCCCATAAGGCCCTCCGGAAGAGGTAGACCCTCCAGGTGGACCCCCGAAACCCCTCCGGTGGCCCCGGTACAATACCGATATGCCCCGAAACTTTCCGGCGACCATATGACAACTTCCCATATATAAATCCTTACCTCCGGACCATTCCGGAACTCCTCGTGACGTCCGGGATCTCATCTGGGACTCAGAACAACATCCGGTAATCACATATACAAGTCTTCCTAACAACCCTAGCGTCACCGAACCTTAAGTGTGTAGACCCTACGGGTTCGGGAGACATGCAGACATGACCGAGACGACTCTCCGGTCAATAACCAACAGCGGGATCTGGATACCCATGTTGGCTCCCACATGATCCACGATGATCTCATCGGATGAACCACGATGTCGAGGATTCAATCAATCCGTATACAATTCCCTTTGTCAATCGGTACGTTACTTGTCCGAGACTCGATCGTCGGTATCCCAATACCTTGTTCAGTCTCGTTACCGGCAAGTCACTTTACTCGTACCGTAATGCATGATCCCGTGATCAACCACTTGATCACATTGAGCTCATTATGATGATGCATTACCGAGTGGGCCCAGAGATACCTCTCCGTCATACGGAGTGACAAATCCCAGTCTCGATTCGTGCCAACCCAATAGACACTTTCAGAGATACCTGTAATGTACCTTTATAGTCACCCAGTTACGTTGTGACGTTTGGCACACCCAAGGCACTCATGCGGTATCCGGGAGTTGCACAATCTCATGGTCTAAGGAAATGATACTTGACATTCAGAAAAGCTACAGCAAACGAACTACATGATCTTTGAGCTAAGCTTAGGATTGGGTCTTGTCCATCACATCATTCTCCTAATGATGTGATCCCGTTATCAATGACATCTAATGTCCATAGTCAGGAAACCATGACTATCCTTTGATCAACGAGCTAGTCAACTAGAGGCTCACTAGGGACGTGTTGTGGTCTATGTATTCACACATGTATTACGATTTCCGGATAACACAATTATAGCATAAAAAATAGACAATTATCATGAACAAAGAAATATAATAATAACCATTTTATTATTGCCTCTAGGGCATATTTCCAATAGTCTCCCACTTGCACTAGAGTCAATATTCTAGTTACATTGTGATGAATCGAACACCCATGCAGTTCTGGTGTTGATCATGTTTTGCTCTAGAAGAGGTTTAGTCAACGGATCTGCTACATTCAAGTCCGTATGTACTTTACAAATATCTATGTCTACATTTTGAACACTTTCACGAATGGAGTTGAAGCGACGCTTGATACGCCTGGTCTTCCTGTGAAACCTGGGCTCCTTGGCAATGGCAATAGCTCCAGTGTTGTCACAGAAGAGGGTCATGGGGCCCGACGCATTGGGTATGACTCCTAGGTCGGTAATGAACTCCTTCACCCAGACTGCTTCTTGTGCTGCCTCCGAGGCTGCCATGTACTCCGCTTCACATGTAGATCTCGCCACAACGCTTTGCTTGCAACTGCACCAGCTTACTGCCCCACCATTCAAAATATACACATATCCGGTTTGTGACTTAGAGTCATCCAGATCTGTGTCAAAGCTAGCATCGACGTAACCCTTTACGACGAGCTCTTCGTCACCTCCATAAACGAGAAACATTTCCTTAGTCCTTTTCAGGTACTTCAGGATATTCTTGACCGATGTCCAGTGTTCCATGCCGGGATTACTTTGGTACCTTCCTACCAAACTCACGGCAAGGTTTACATCAGGTCTGGTACACAGCATAGCATACATGATAGACCCTATGGCCGAGGCATAGGGGACGACACTCATCTTTTCTCTATCTTCTGCCGTGGTCGGGCATTGAGCCGTGCTCAATCTCGTACCTTGTAATACAGGCAAGAACCCCTTCTTTGACTGATCCATATTGAACTTCTTCAATATCTTGTCAAGGTACGTACTCTGTAAAAGACCAATGAGGCGTCTCGATCTATCTCTATGGATCTTGATGCCTAATATATAAGCAGCTTCTCCAAGGTCCTTCATTGAAAAACACTTGTTGAAGTAGGCCTTTATGCTTTCCAAGAATTCTATATCATTTCCCATCAACAGTATGTCATCCACATACAATATGAGAAATGCTACAGAGCTCCCACTCACTTTCTTGTAAATGCAGGCTTCTCCATAAGTCTGCATAAACCCAAACGCTTTGATCATCTCATCAAAACGAATGTTCCAACTCCGAGATGCTTGCACCAGCCCATAAATCGAGCGTTGGAGCTTGCACACCTTGTTAGCATTCTTAGGATCGACAAAACCTTCCGGCTGCATCATATACAATTCTTCCTTAAGGAAACCATTAAGGAATGCCGTTTTGACATCCATTTGCCATATCTCATAATCATAGAATGCGGCAATTGCTAACATGATTCAGATGGACTTCAGCTTCGCTACGGGTGAGAAAGTCTCATCGTAGTCAACCCCTTGAACTTGTCGATAACCCTTAGCGACAAGCCGAGCTTTATAGATGGTCACATTACCATCTGCGTCTGTCTTCTTCTTAAAGATCCATTTATTTTCTATGGCTCGCCGATCAACGGGCAAGTCAGTCAAAGTCCATACTTCGTTTTCATACATGGATCCTATCTCGGATTTCATGGCTTCCAGCCATTTGTCGGAATCTGGGCCCGCCATCGCTTCTTCATAGTTCGAAGGTTCACCGTTGTCTAACAACATGATTTCCAAGACAGGGTTGCCGTACCACTCTGGTGCGGAACGTGTCCTTGTGGACCTACGAAGTTCAGTAGCAACTTGATCTGAAGTTTCATGATCATCATCAACTTTCTCTCTAGTCGGTGCAGGCACCTCAGGAACATTTTCTTGAGCTGCGCCACTTACTGGTTCAAGAGGTAATACTTCATCAAGTTCTACCTTCCTCCCACTTATTTCTTTCGAGAGAAACTCTTTCTCTAGAAAGGACCCATTCTTGGCAACAAAGATCTTGCCTTTGGATCTGAGGTAGAAGGTATACCCAACAGTTTCTTTAGGGTATCCTATGAAGACGCATTTTTCTGACTTGGGTTCGAGCTTTTTAGGTTGAAGTTTCTTGACATAAGCATCGCATCCCCAAACTTTTAGAAACGACAGCTTAGGTTTCTTCCCAAACCATAATTCATACGGTGTCGTCTCAACGGATTTCGACGAAGCCCTATTTAAAGTGAATGCGGCAGTCTCTAAAGCATAGCCCCAAAATGATAGCGGTAAATCGGTAAGAGACATCATAGATCGCACCATATCTAATAGAGTGCGATTACGATGTTCGGACACACCATTACGCTGAGGTGTTCCAGGCGGCGTGAGTTGTGAAACTATTCCACATTTTCTTAAGTGTGTGCCAAACTCGTGACTCAAGTATTCTCCTCCTCGATCTGATCGTAGGAACTTGATTTTCCTGTCACGTTGATTCTCAACCTCACTCTGAAATTCCTTGAACTTTTCAAAGGTCTCAGACTTGTGTTTCATTAAGTAGACATACCCATATCTACTCAAGTCATCAGTGAGGGTGAGAACATAACGATAGCCACCGCGAGCCTCAACACTCATTGGACCGCACACATCAGTATGTATGATTTCCAATAAGTTGGTTGCTCGCTCCATTGTTCCTGAGAACGGAGTCTTGGTCATCTTACCCATGAGGCATGGTTCGCACGTGTCAAATGATTCATAATCAAGAGACTCTAAAAGTCCATCTGCATGGAGCTTCTTCATGCGTTTGACACCTATGTGACCAAGGCGGCAGTGCCACAAGTATGTGGGACTATCATTATCAACCTTACATCTTTTGGTATTCACACTATGAATATGTGTAGCATTACGCTCGAGATTCATTAAGAATAAACCATTCACCATCGGAGCATGACCATAAAACATATCTCTCATATAAATAGAACAACCATTATTCTCGGATTTAAATGAGTAGCCATCTCGTATTAAACGAGATCCTGATACAATGTTCATGCTCAAAGCTGGCACTAAATAACAATTATTGAGGTTTAAAATTAATCCTGTAGGTAAATGTAGAGGTAGCGTGCCCACGGCGATCACATCGACCTTGGAACCATTCCCGACACGCATCGTCACCTCGTCCTTCGCCAGTCTCCGTTTATTCCACAGCTCCTGCTTTGAGTTACAAATGTGAGCAACCGCACCGGTATCAAATACCCAGGAGCTACTATGAGTACTGGTAAGGTACACATCAATTACATGTATATCACATATACCTTTCGTGATGCCGGCCTTCTTGTCCGCTAAGTATTTGGGGCAGTTCCGCTTCCAGTGACCACTTCCCTTGCAATAAAAACACTCAGTCTTGGGCTTGGGTCCATTCTTCGGCTTCTTCCCGGCAGCTTGCTTATCGGGCGCGGCAACTCCCTTGCCGTCCTTCTTGAAGTTCTTCTTACCCTTGCCTTTCTTGAACTTAGTGGTTTTATTCACCATCAACACTTGATGTTCCTTTTTGACTTCTACCTCTGCTGATTTCAGCATTGTAAATACTTCAGGAATGGTCTTTTCCATCCCTTGCATATTGAAGTTCATCACAAAGCTCTTGTAGCTCGGTGGAAGCGACTGAAGGATTCTGTCAATGACCGCGTCATCCGGGAGATTAACTCCCAGCTGAGTCAAGCGGTTATGCAACCCAGACATTTTGAGTATGTGCTCACTGACAGAACTATTTTCCTCCATCTTACAGCTGAAGAACTTGTCGGAGACTTCATATCTCTCGACCCGGGCATGGGCTTGAAAAACCATTTTCAGCTCTTCGAACATCTCATATGCTCCGTGTCTCTCAAAACGCTTTTGGAGCCCCGGGTTCTAAGCTGTAAAGCATGCCGCACTGAACGAGGGAGTAATCATCAGCACGTGTCTGCCAAGCGTTCATAACGTCTTGGTTCTGTGGCACGGGTGCGTCACCTAGCGGTGCTTCTAGGACATAATCTTTTTTGGCAGCTATGAGGATGATCCTCAGGTTCCGGACCCAGTCCGTATAGTTGCTGCCATCGTCTTTCAGCTTGGTTTTCTCTAGGAACGCGTTGAAGTTGAGGACAATGTGGGCCATTTGATCTACAAGACATATTGTAAAGATTTTAGACTAAGTTCATGATAATTAAGTTCATCTAATCAAATTATTAAATGAACTCCCACTCAGATAGACATCCCTCCAGTCATCTAAGTATAACATGATCCGAGTTAACCAGGCCGTGTCCGATCATCACGTGAGACGGACTAGTCAACATCGGTGAACATCTTCATGTTGATCGTATCTTCTATACGACTCATGCTCGACCTTTCGGTCTTCTGTGTTCCGAGGCCATGTCTGTACATGCTAGGCTCGTCAAGTCAACCTAAGTGTATTGCGTGTGTAAATCTGTCTTACACCCGTTGTATTCGAACGTTAGAATCTATCACACCCGATCATCACGTGGTGCTTCGAAACAACGAACCTTCGCAACGGTGCACAGTTAGGGGGAACACTTTCTTGAAATTATTACAAGGGATCATGTTATTTAAGCTACCGTCGTTCTAAGCAAATAAGATGTAAAACATGATAAACATCACATGCAATCAAATAGTGACATGACATGGCCAATATCATTTGCTCCTTTGATCTCCATCTTCGGGGCTCCATGATCATCGTTGTCACCGGCATGACACCATGATCTCCATCATCGTGTTTTCTTGAAGTTGTATTGTCATCTATTACTTCTACTACTATGGCTAACGCTTTAGCAATAAAGTAAAGTAATTACATGACGTTTATGTTGACACGCAGGTCATAAATAAATAAAGACAACTCCTATGGCTCCTGCCGGTTGTCATACTCATCGACATGCAAGTCGTGATTCCTATTACAAGAACATGATCAATATCATACATCACATATATCATTCATCATTCATCACAACCTTTGGCCATATCACATCACAAAACACTTGCTGCAAAAACAAGTTAGACGTCCTCTAACTGTTGTTGCAAGTTTTTACGTGGCTGCTATAGGTTTTCTAGCAAGAACGTTTCTTACCTACGCCAAAACCAAAACGTGAATTGCCAATTTCTATTTACCCTTCATAAGGACCCTGTTCATCGAATCTGAACCGACTAAAGTGGGAGAGACAGACACCCGCCAGCCACCTTATGCAACTAGTGCATGTCAGTCGGTGGAACCGGTCTCACGTAAGCATACGTGTAAGGTTGGTCCGGGCCGCTTCATCCCACGATGCCGCCGAATCAAGATAAGACTAGTAACGGCAAGCAAATTGACAATATCGACGCCCACAACTACTTTGTGTTCTACTCGTGCATAGTAACTACGCATAGACCTAGCTCATGATGCCACTGTTGGGAACATAGCAGAATTTTAAAATTTTCTATGCATCACCAAGATCAATCTATGGAGTCATATAGCAACGAGGGAAAGAGGAGTTGTAGGATCGAAAGTATGTCTAGAGGGGGGGTGATTAGACTACTTGACCAAATAAAAACTTAGCCTTTTCCCAATTTTAGTTCTTGGCAGATTTTAGCTATTTTAGGACAAGTCAAGCAATCATCACATAATTCAAGCAAGCATGCAAAGAGTATATTGGCAGTGGAAAGTAAAGCATGCAACTTGCAAGAATGTAAAGGGAAGGGTTTGGAGATTTCAAACGCTATTGGAGACACGGATGTTTTTCCCGTGGTTCGGATAGGTGGTGCTATCCTACATCCACGTTGATGGAGACTTCAACCCACGAAGGGTAACGGTTGCGCGAGTCCACACAGGGCTCCACCCAAGGGCAACGGTTGCGCGAGTCCACGGAGGGCTCCACCCACGAAGGATCCACGAAGAAGCAACCACCCACAAAGGGTCCACGAAGAAGCAACCTTGTCTATCCCACCATGGCCAACGCCCACGAAGGACTTGCCTCACTAGCGGTAGATCTTCACGAAGTAGGCGATCTCCTTGCCCTTGCAAACTCCTTGGTTCAACTCCACAATCATGTCGGAGGCTCCCAAGTGACACCTAGCCAATCTAGGAGACACCACTCTCCAAGAAGTAACAAATGGTGTGTAGGTAATGAACTCCTTGCTCTTGTGCTTCAAATGATAGTCTCCCCAACACTCAACTCTCTCTCATAGGATTTGGATTTGGTGGAAAGAAGATTTGAGTGGAAAGCAACTTGGGAAGGCTAGAGATCAAGATTCATATGGTAGGAATGGAATGTCTTGAACTCAACACATGAGTAGGTGGTTTTCTCTCAGAACATATGAGTAGGAATGACGTGTGTGTTCTGATGGCTCTCTCACTGAATGAGAAGGAGGTGGAGGGGTATATATAGCCTCCACTCAAAATCCAACCGTTACACAGATTTCCAATCTCGGTGGGACCGAATAATAAACTCGGTCTGACCGAAGTAGTAAACCTAGTGACCGTTAGGAATTTTGGTGGGACTGACATGCAACTCGGTAGGACCGATTCGGTTAGGGTTTTGGGCATAACGTAATCTCGGTGAGACCGATTACACAAACTCGGTGGTAATTAGCTAACCAGAGAGTTGGTCAGGCAAACTCGGTGGGACCGATTTGCTCTTTCGGTGAGACCGAAAAGTTACAAAGGGGAAACACTGAGTTTACATTGCAATCTCGGTGGGACCGATTCGCTCTTTCGGTGGGACCGAAAAGTTATGAAAGGGAAACAGAGAGTTTGCAACCCCATCTCGGTGGGACCGAGATCCTTATCGGTAGGACCAAATTGCTAGGGTTTGGCAGTGGCTAATGACAATTGAAACTCGGTGGCGCCGGATAGGAAAAATCGGTAGGACCGAGTTTGGCTTAGAGTTTAGGTCAAATGTGGATATGGGAAAGTAGTTGAGGGTTTTGGAGCATATCATTAAGCACATGGAGCAAGAGGCTCATTAAGCAACACCTCATCCCTCCTTGATAGTATTGGCTTTTCCTATGGACTCAATGTGATCTTGGATCACTAAAATATAAAATGAAGAGTCTTGAGCTTTTGAGCTTGAGCCAATCCTTTGTCCTTAACATTTTGAGGGTTCCACTTTCACATCCACGCCATGCCAATCATTGAGCTTTCCTGAAATAATCATCTTGGAATAGTATTAGCTCAATGAGCTATATGTTGTTATGAATTACCAAAACCACCTAGGGATAGTTGCACTTTCAATCTCCCCCTTTTTGGTAATTGATGACAACATATAGATCAAAAGCTTCGACAAATGATAATAAGCATGAAGTATATCATCGCTTTGAGAAGTATGTGATAAGTAAGAGCTCCCCTAAATTTGTGCATATATAAATTTGCTTTGGACTGCAAATGCACAAAGAGTTAGAGTCATGGGTTACTCTTCCATGTCACATACATCTTGGTGGAGCGCTCAAAATGATAAGAATGAAATACATGCACTCATCACCAAGAATAGTGAATGATCACAAGATAGATAGATGATAATATTTAAGCAAGCATTAAGCAAACATTAAGTGTAGCTTATGATCAAACACATGATCATCGATGTCTCACAAAATAAGGACGTAGTATCTCACACACAAAGCAAACAAAGTTCGAAAACACCAAATAAAACAAGAGAGAAAAGCAACACATCTCTCTCTCGAAGCCTATGATCTATACATCTTCTCCCCCTTTGGCAACAAGTTACCAAAAAGTTCCTAGAAAATGCATAGCGCTAGTCGACCGCTCAGGCTTGATCTTCAGGTGGTGGTGGAGTCCGGATCACTCCAAGGACGAAGGCTTCTGTAGATGCTGAAGTAGTCGCTGGAGTTGGAGCTGAGGTAGACGCTGGAGCTGAGGCTGTGGCTGGTGCAGACGTTGTGGCTCTGGTGTCAGCAACTGGCAGTGCAGACGACCTTGGACCTCGTGGCACTCTAGAAAAAGCATGAGTTGTGGTCCTGCCTCTCCTCTCGTTCATGTCCTCCTGGAGCTGCTCCACTACAGACTGGACTTCTGTTACCTTGACATCCAAGTCATAGAACTTCTGTTCCATGATCCTCTCTAGGCTCTGCTGATTTTTGGTGAGGTTGGCTAGACTTTGCTCAATTCTCAGCGAGGATGCAATCAAGTAACTGAGCTGCTCTTGCTTGGTCTTCAAGAAATAGTCAGATGCCTCCTCTTGAGTAGGCATCCTTGCAGCTTTTTCCTTCTCCGCCTTCTCCTTCTTTGCATATGCTTGTGCAGACGATGGCTCATTCTCTGTCATCACAACTTCATTGTTCTCAAAATCTGGGCGGATGGGCAGGTGTTCCTTATCCAAAAGGTATATGTCCGTGCCCATCTTGGAGTTGATGAGGTCCTGAATTTGAGGGGCATATCCACAGCTCCTCTTTTGATCTGCAGCTGTCCTCTTAATGGTTTCCACAATGAGACTCATGACCTTGAATTTCTGAGGCACGTCAAAGACATGAAGCAGGTTGATCGCGTGACCTCTGATCATCTTGTGATCTCTAGACTTAGGCAACAGAGTGTGCCTTAGTATCCAATTGATAGTAGGCAATCCTGAGAGCAGATAGTGCACTGAGCCAAACTTGAATGAGTCAAGAGCTTCATTGGGAATTTCCTTGTACATGTTGGACATGGAGTTATGGTCCATTTTCTTCTTGGCATAGATGTCCAAGTCCTCATCTTGCTCTTCTGGGGCATTGATGATCTGTGCCCACTCAGCCACTGTAGATTGGTACCATGTACCCTCTGACATCCATGTAATTCTGCCATCCGGATAAAAGTGAGCTGTGGAGTAGAACTGCATGATGAGTTCCTCGTTCCACTTTGTGAGCTTCTGCCCAACAAAGTCCTCTACTCCACACGCTCTGAAGCTGTCCTGAACTCCTGGATAGTGCTCTTCATTCTCCTTGATATAGGTCCAGTCGACCCATCTCATGTCGCAAACGATTGGCTTCTTGTCAAGCAAAACAGTCTCATAAAAATCTTGTTGCTCCTTTGTGTGAAATCTGTAGTCCACGGCAGTCCTTCTCCTAGAAGCATATGGATCTGCTTCCCTCCATTTCCTGAGCCCTGAGTCTCTCCTGAGCTTCATGTCCTCAGCCACAGGATGAGCATCGTTGTGGTCTGGGATCTTGGGCTTGAGCTTCCGAAGGACACTCTCTTCCTCTTCTTCAATAGCTTCAGGCACTGGGGCCTTGTTCTTTTCTGCAGCAGGTATACTCCTTGTGTTTCTCTTTGGAGCTGTCTTAGGCTTAGATGCAGCCTTAGGAGCTTCCTTGGGCTTGGATGCAGCTCTCCCTAACCTTATGGCATCTCCCATAAGTTTGGCTGCCTTGGGTGCTGGTGCAGCAACCTCTTCTTCCTCCTCCTCTTCTACCATGATGGAGGCTCTCCCAAGTACTTTGGCTACAGTCTTCTTTACTCTCTCTTTCCTCTTCTTACCCTCAGCAGCAATGGGCTCAATGGGAGCAGGTGCAGGCTTCTCAGTTGAGGCTCTAGCCTTTGACATTGGCTGCCTGCCTGCTGGCCTCTTGATTTTCAGACCTGGCTTTGAGCCTTGAGCTGGCTCAACCCTCTTGGAAGTGGCCTCTACCTCTGCCACATAGTCTTCATCCTCAAAATCAGACGTTCTCTTCTTCCTTTGACGTGTGGCAGCCTTAGGCAGATTGCTGGGTGTGCTCCTGCTGCCATCATCAGAAGAACTTGAGGGGCTAGTGCCCTCACTCATCACAACTTGCTGCTCTGAGAGGTTCTGGCTGTCACTTTGATCAGACATGTTGCAACTGACTGCTGACCCTGTGAATAGATCATGGATAAGATAGAGTGGATGAGCATCACAAAAAGCAGAGATTTTTGCAAAAGATTAATTCAAAAACTTAGTTTTAGTTTTCCACAGAAAGCATCTCGGATCTACCAATTTTCAAACTCGGTGACACCGAAGCAGTTTTGGCACCAGAACTGGTGAACTCGGTCAGACCGAGTCACAGTTCGGTGGCACCGAGACTGATAGGGTTTCACAGAATTCCAAAATCGGTCGCACCGATAAGTTATTCTCGGTCAGACCGAGTTTAACTGGTGCAATGGCAAAAGCCAGATCGGTGGGACCGAGTTTTTCAACTCGGTGGGTCCGAGATGGTTTCGGCGGAAACCTAACCCTAAAATTTTCGAATTAAACCTAATCTACGAGCGTTTTGACTGGATAGAAGTTTATCAATCGTGGCAAGATTCATGATAATCACAATGTGCTGGGAATCAGATTGAGGAATAGCACAATGATCAAGTCCATACCCTAGTTCGGCGTGGACTTGCTACGGCGGCAACGGCGGGGCAAAAATCCGTTGACGGCGGCGAAGACTGGCGACTGGAGGCTGCTGGCGGCGAGGAGACGATCCGGAGACCTCAAGGGCAGAGCAGGCTATCGCGCGGGCGAGGAGGTTTCGGAGAAATTTCCAAAATTCTGCCCGTCACTATATATAGCCCGACCCTGTCGGTGTGACCGAGTGGAACAACTCGGTGGCACCGAGATGCAAAACTGTGTACAGTTATTGCAACTCGGTGTGACTGAAAAGTTCAAATCGGTTGCACCGAGATCAAAAACCTAGATCAACTTAATGAACTCGGTAGGACCGAAAATGGAGTATTGGTCAGACCGAGATTCATAAAGAGGTTTTGTAAGTTTAAGTCTATGACGAATCGGGGACTCCGAGCGCTCCTCACACAGAGTGGTTCGAATCTGACTTGATCAAATTTTGTGATGCAGCATGAATAGAGTTTGAGACGAGAAAAGCATAGATAGCTAGAGGAGGTTCTTAGGCATTCTTGTCCATCCACTTGGCAAAAGAAGATAAAGCCAAACAATCAAAACAACAAGTGGATGTCCTTGAATGAGCAAAATATGCAATCAGCATGCTCACACAATAAGATAGCAAATGAAATATGTGGCAAAGCATGCACAACCAATTCTAGCATCTATCAAGCAATTTGCGATGACTAGTCATCTATATATGAGTATATTGACTTAGGAGTCAACTGAGAACACTTGATCGTAGGTCATACTCATCGTTTAAGGTCAAGTGGGGTTACCACTTTTACATAAAGCATTGTTTTGTTCACATCTTTAGAGTTGCTTTAGCTCAAGTCTTAGAGTAAAGCTCCCCCTAGATGTGATATCCCCCCTAAGAGGGATGAACTAACCTTGGGTTTTGTCGATGATGACTTCATGTAGATATTGAAGATGTGGATGCTCAATGTTGATGTAGATCTCTTAGAGCTATCCTTTTGAGTGAATTGCACTTTCAATACCTACATGGGTTAGTCCCACAAGGAACAAACAAGGATATCCATAGACATAGAGTGATGCACACAAAAGATGATGTCCATGAAAACTTTAGGTTACCTTGTCCCTTGTCTTACCAACAAGAGGGTTTGTGACTCCTTGAACTAGTGCAAGATGTGGAAGTTGATTGCACTTGTTCTTGCCAAAATGATGAGAGTGAAGTATGTTGGCGGAGTCACCCTCGAGAACTCTCTAGTTCTTCTTCTTTTGGATCCACATCATCTTGATGGGAATCCTTGGAGTTGTAGTCGTACTTGATGAGGTGGAACTTGAAGTAGTCTTGGGAATCCACTTGACTAAGGTCTTTGGAGCTTCTTCAAATGCATCAATTTCCTCTTGAAGCTTCTCCTTGCCTTTTTGCTCATAGTCTTGTGGTGGAAGATCATCTTGAGCTTGTGTCCCTTTGAAAGAAGTATACTTCTCTTGTTGAGGGACAAACTTCGTCTTGGGGTATTGATCTTCTTCCCATTCAACTCCATTGGCATTGAATTTTCGTTCAAAACTAACACCTTGATTCTTCCGGTGCATTCCTTGCTTGCGCACAATTTCCTCGAATTGCTTACTCCCGGCAAGGCTCTTGTACACTCCTTTCTCTATAATTCCCTTCAATAAGCTATTTTCTTGCTCAAGTGTAACTTGGCTAAGAGAATCATTAGTGGAATCAAGAGAACTACTAGAAGCAACAATATTGGATTTAGCATGATCATTGTTACTACTAGAGGAGGAATCTTGCTTGTTAGATTTGACTTGAGGCATGTAAGTGGATAAGAGTAAACGCTTGGCAATGTAAGAAGAACTTTTCTTGCGGAGATCATCATTGATTGCCTTTAAGAACTCATGCTCTTGCTCAAGATTGAGCTTTTCAAAGCGTAGCTTCTCATGGGCCCTTAAAAGTTCTCGATGATCTTCGAAGATAGTGTCATGAGCTAACTTAAGTGTTTTTAGTTGTTTAGTTAGAGCCTCAATCTTCTCCTTATCATTGTCATTCGTTTTATCTTGATTAGCATGATTAATTGGTCTTTCATCATAGTATTCATCACTAGAGTTGTCACCAATCAAATCATCACCTAACAAGTCATCTTCATCACTATTGAAATCAACATACTCGGGGTGTGTTACCTTAGGACCTTTGGCCATGAAGCATCTTCCAATTCCTTCATTTGGTGAGTCAAATATGTCGTAGGAGTTGGATGACACAAGTGCTAGACCGGCAACACCTTCATCTTGAGTATCTTCGGAGTCGGAGTGATAACTTCTCTCGGAGTGGCTGTCGGAGTCGGAGCCGGATACCCATTCACCAACATGAGCTTGATGTCTTCGTATTGTGTAGCTCCTTGATGATTTTTCCTTCCTTTCCGAATCCTTGCTTCTCCGTGAGTATCTTCGTTCATAATGATCATCTCTACTCCTTCTCTCTCTTGGTGGTGATCCTTTGCTTCTTCTTTTTGGAGAATCTTCTCTTCTCTTGTAGGGAGCCGTACACTCATTGGAACAGTGTCCGGGTCTTCCACAATTGTAACAGTTTCGCTCTCGACTAGAAGATCTTTTGTCATTGTAGGACCTTGACTTGGAGCTTCTATCTTTGCTTCTACTCTTGTAGAACTTGTTGAAGTTCTTCACCATTAAGCTCAATTCTTCATTGAAGTCTTGTTTCTCACTTGATGATGTAGGGGCTTCACATGAGGCTTTGTAGGCACCACTTGATTTGTTGTGAAGTTCCTCTTTATCCTTAAGTGACATCTCATGAGCAACAATCCTTCCAATCACCTCCGTTGGCTTGAGATCTTTGTAATTGGGCATCATTTGGATCAATGTGCACACGGTATCATATTTTCCATACAAGGCTCTTAGGATCTTCTTGATGATGAATTTATCGGTCATCTCTTCACTTCCTAAGCCAGCAATCTCATTTGTGATGAGAGCAAGCCTAGAGTACATTTCAGCGACACCTTCACCATCCTTCATCTTGAACTTGTCAAGTTGGCTTTGAAGCACATCCAACTTGGATTCCTTGACGGAGTCGGTACCTTCGTGCATATCAATCAAAGTGTCCCAAATTTCCTTTGCATTCTCAAGGCGGCTGATTTTGTTGAATTCTTCGGGGCACAATCCGTTGAAGAGAATATCACAAGCTTGAGCATTGTATTGCAACATCTTCAACTCATCCGCGGTAGCTTCACGGTTTGGTTCTTTCCCATCAAAGAAGTCACCTTGCAAACCAACACACACAATAGCCCAAACGGCGGGGTTATGTCCAAGAATATGCATTTTCATTTTATGCTTCCAACTAGCAAAATTAGTACCATCAAAGTAAGGACCTCTACGGTGATAATTTCCCTCGCTAGACGCCATACTCTCCTAGGTTGTGAAACCAAGGCTATGACCACCAAAAGCTATGGAGATTAAGCAAATGGAGACCAAAGCTCTGATACCACTTGTAGGATCGAAAGTATGTCTAGAAGGGGGGGTGATTAGACTACTTGACCAAATAAAAACTTAGCCTTTTCCCAATTTTAGTTCTTGGCAGATTTTAGCTATTTTAGGACAAGTCAAGCAATCATCACATAATTCAAGCAAGCATGCAAAGAGTATATTGGCAGCGGAAAGTAAAGCATGCAACTTGCAAGAATGTAAAGGGAAGGGTTTGGAGATTTCAAACGCTATTGGAGACACGGATGTTTTTCCCGTGGTTCGGATAGGTGGTGCTATCCTACATCCACGTTGATGGAGACTTCAACCCACGAAGGGTAATGGTTGCGCGAGTCCACACAGGGCTCCACCCAAGGGCAATGGTTGCGCGAGTCCACGGAGGGCTCCACCCACGAAGGGTCCACGAAGAAGCAACCACCCACAAAGGGTCCACGAAGAAGCAACCTTGTCTATCCCACCATGGCCAACGCCCACGAAGGACTTGCCTCACTAGCAGTAGATCTTCACGAAGTAGGCGATCTCCTTGCCCTTACAAACTCCTTGGTTCAACTCCACAATCTTGTCGGAGGCTCCCAAGTGACACCTAGCCAATCTAGGAGACACCACTCTCCAAGAAGTAACAAATGGTGTGTTGATGATGAACTCCTTGCTCTTGTGCTTCAAATGATAGTCTCCCCAACACTCAATTCTCTCTCATAGGATTTGGATTTGGTGGAAAGAAGATTTGAGTGGAAAGCAACTAGGGAAAGGCTAGAGATCAAGATTCATGTGGTAGGAATGGAATATCTTGGCCTCAACACATGAGTAGGTGGTTCTCTCTTAGAACATATGAGTTGGAAGTGTAGATGTGTTCTGATGGCTCTCTCCACGAGTGAAGAGGAGGTGGAGGGGTATATATAGCCTCCACACAAAATCCAACCGTTACACACAATTTACCAATCTCGGTGGGACCGAATCAACAAACTCGGTCGGACCGAAATAGTAAACCTAGTGACCGTTAGAGATTTTCGGTGGGACTGACATGCAACTCGGTAGGACCGATATGGTTAGGGTTAGGGCATAACGTAATCTCGGTGAGACCGATTACACAAACTCGGTGAGACCGATAATGGTTGCGCGAGTCCACGGAGGGCTCCACCCACGAAGGGTCCACGAAGAAGCAACCACCCACAAAGGGTCCACGAAGAAGCAACCTTGTCTATCCCACCATGGCCAACGCCCACGAAGGACTTGCCTCACTAGCGGTAGATCTTCACGAAGTAGGCGATCTCCTTGCCCTTACAAACTCCTTGGTTCAACTCCACAATCTTGTCGGAGGCTCCCAAGTGACACCTTGCCAATCTAGGAGACACCACTCTCCAAGAAGTAACAAATGGTGTGTAGGTAATGAACTCCTTGCTCTTGTGCTTCAAATGATAGTCTCCCCAACACTCAACTCTCTCTCATAGGATTTGGATTTGGTGGAAAGAAGATTTGAGTGGAAAGCAACTGGGGAAGGCTAGAGATCAAGATTCATATGGTAGGAATGGAATGTCTTGAACTGAACACATGAGTAGGTGGTTTTCTCTCAGAACATATGAGTAGGAATGATGTGTGTGTTCTAATGGCTCTCTCACTGAATGAGAAGGAGGTGGAGGGGTATATATAGCCTCCACTCAAAATCCAACCGTTACACAGATTTCCAATCTCGGTGGGACCGAATAAATAAACTCGGTCGGACCGAAATAGTAAACCTAGTGACCGTTAGGAATCTCGGTGGGACTGACATGCAACTCGGTAGGACCGATTCGGTTAGGGTTTGGGCATAACGTAATCTCGGTGAGACCGATTACACAAACTCGGTGAGACTGAGTTTGGTAATTAGCTAACCAGAGACTTGGTCAGGCAAACTCGGTGGGACCGATTTGCTCTTTCGGTGGGACCGAGTGGAACTCGGTGAGACCGAAAAGTTACAAAAGGAAAACACTGAGTTTACATTGCAATCTCGGTGGGACCGATTCGCTCTTTCGGTGGGACCGAAAAGTTACGAAAGGGAAACAGAGAGTTTGCAATCCCATCTCGGTGAGACCGAGAACCTTATCGGTAGGACCGAATTGCTAGGGTTTGGCAGTGGCTAATGACAATTGAAACTCGGTGGCGCCGGATAGGAAAAATCGGTAGGACCGAGTTTGGCTTAGAGTTTTGGTCATATGTGGATATGGGAAAGTAGTTGAGGGTTTTGGAGCATATCATTAAGCACATGAAGCAGGAGGCTCATTAAGCAACACCTCATCCCTCCTTGATAGTATTGGCTTTTTCTATGGACTCAATGTGATCTTGGATCACTAAAATATAAAATGAAGAGTCTTGAGCTTTTGAGTTTGAGCCAATCCTTTGTCCTTAACATTTTGAGGGTTCCACTTTCACATCCATGCCATGCCAATCATTGAGCTTTTCTAAAATAATCATCTTGGAATAGCATTAGCTCAATGAGCTATATGTTGTTATGAATTACCAAAACCACCTAGGGATAGTTGCACTTTTAGTTATGATCCGGCAACCCCGAAGTGACAATAATCGGGACCAATCCCGGTGATGACCATAGTTTGAGGAGTTCATGTATTCACTATATGCTAATGCTTTGTTCCGGTTCTCTATTAAAAAGAGGCCTTAATATCCCTTAGTTTCCAAAAGGACCCCGCTGCCACGGGAGGGTAGGACAAAATGTGTCATGCAAGTTCTTTTCCATAAGCATGTATGACTATATACGGAATACATGCCTACATTACATTGATGAATCGGAGCTAGTTCTGTGTCACCCTATGTTACGACTGTTACATGTTGAACCGCATCCGGCATAATTATCTATCACTGATCCGGTGCCTACGAGTTTTTCATATACTGGTTTACGCTTATTTACTTTCCCGCTGCTACTGTTACAATCACTACAAAATACCAAAAACATTACTTTTGCTGTCTTTACTTTTGTTGCCGCTACCCCCACTATCATATTACTTTGCTATTAAACACTTTGCTGCAGATACTAAGTTTCCAGGTGTGGTTGAATTCACAACTCAGCTGCTAATACTTGAGAATATTCTTTGACTCCCCTTGTGTCGAATCAATAAATTTGGGTTAAATACTCTACCCTTGAAAGCTGTTGCGATCCCCTATACTTGTGGGTTATCACCCACTCCACTTAAAATAAGGGGGTGAGAGAGAATTAGTTTGAAAGGTCAAGTAAATCTTTATACTTCTTTGTAGGTCTAGCGTTATTGGTGGTCAAGTGCATCGCACAATTAATGATAATTCTAGATGCACGGCCCAACTACGGAGGTTTTACGGGACGATAACTAATCTCATCGCCCCCCTGATTCTCACTTGGGGTGGGCCCTTCATCAGATTTCTACCCAATTAAAAAGGACCTCAATAAATCCCGAACATTCGGATGTTAAGCATGTCATCCCGAATGTTTTTTCATGGCAAATTTAGTTGATGCGAGATGACAAGTTTAGTTGTTAAGACATGGCAACTTTGCCTTAATTTGTTTTTTTTTCAGAAAATTGCCATGTTTGCCAACCTCGCATGAATTAAAGTTGCCATGAAAAACGTTTAGGTTGTCATGCTTAAAATCCAAACTTTCGGGATTCATCATTTCTGATTATAAAAAAACCCAGCTCAGCCTCTCCGTTGATTCCGTAAAGAGCAGCCCGAGTATGTAGCATTTCTCGCACAACTAGTACTCCAGCTTTTATGTAACACGTCGTGTACTTACTGATCTGTGTTGATTTCGTACTGCGGGTACTTGGCCGCCAGGAAGTGGGCGAGCGCCACGCCGGAGGTGTTGAGGGTGCACACGATGTACCGCCCCGACGTGGCCTCCTCGGCGGTGAATATCTCGGCGCGGCACACCTCCTCGATGTGGACCAACGGGATCGACCCCGACGCCTGCTCGATGAGTTCCAGTCTGTCGACCATGTCGTCGTCGCCTGAAATCATCCATCACACACCGTCTCCACGGATGCATCACTGCATAATTTTTGTGCGCGCGTTTCAGTTTGAGGCCTCACGTACCGGATAGCAAGGAGAGGATCTCGGGGACGCTGGTCGTCACCTTTGTCGCCGGGGCCCTGCCGACGACGACGACGGGGCACACGGTGACCAGGCTGAGGCCCTTCTCCTCCGCGAACGCCATCGCTGCCTTCTCCGCGAGCACCTTCGACGCAGGGTACGCCTGCACTTACGGCGTCATTCCAAACTTTTTTATGCTACTTTCAACTTGACTGAAGATGCATGCATAGACGATAGATGTGTACGCACCCAGGTACCGATCTTGTTGGCCCTGAGGTACTCGACATCGGACCAGGATTCCTCATCCAGGACATGGCCTTCACCTTGCAGCGGCCGGCTGGAGATGGCGGCCGTGGACGATGTGAGGACCACGCGCTTCACCGTCCCCGCCTTCACGCACGACCTCATCACGTTCAGGGTTCCCTGAATCGCTGGCTGGATCACTTCTTCCTGACACCACACATGAAAGGAAAGCAAACATTGCCAATACTCAATACTCGATAGTGGGTTAACCATAACCTCAGTGAAGTTAAAACTGTAGTGTGGTGGTGGTTGCTTACCTCAGGGTTCTCCGGCAAGAGGGTCACCGGAGCGGCGACGAGGAAGGCGTAGTCGCAGCCGGCGACAGCATCGTCGAAGCTGCCCTCTTCGTTCAGATCGGCGCGGAAGACCTCCAAGGGTCCGAGCGCTTCCAAGGCCTTGAGATGCGCGGTCTTCTCCGTGTCATCTGAGAATCCAACACACCACGACGCATATGACCATTTCATTCAGTAAGTTCTGACGATTTCACAAGAGGTAAATGAAGATCTAGAGCAAGCAATTATACCGGGGTTCCTGACGGTGGTCTTCACGGCGTACCCCTTCTCCAGCAGCATCTTCACCAGCGCCGACGCGATATACCCACTCCCTCCGGTGACGCACGCCGTCTTTTTTTTTTGGAACGAAGGCTCAAGTAGAGCCCAGTTTTGAATTAACAAAGCCATCAACCGGCCAGGATTACACAAGGCCACCAAGCATGAGCGACCGAAAGATACATGGAAGCTGACTGAACAGCTTACAACGCAACGCACACTACTGCACACCAAGAAAATACACGAGAAAGTCCTGCAAGTAATGTCGAAGCCCGCTGCACCCCGGAACCAAAGACAGGAGAACAAAGAAGCATCGAGGTTCAGTCAGTAGCATGGAGGCACCGGGGGTCGCCTGACCATGGAGCATCGGACAAAACGAGCACCTGTCTTCCAACGCCGAAGAGGAACCCTATCCTCTCGCCTAGGCTCGAAGGCGCCGCACCATCAGATCGTTGGGAGCTCACCCGAGAGCTAGAGCAGGCGCCGGCCGACACACCAGAGCAAGTAAACTATCGGTCCTCGCCACACCAAAGACACACCACATCCGCTGCACTGCCACCTTCCTTGGACACCGAGAAACAGAAGGAAAGCTGCCGGGAGGATCGTCGAAGAAGCAATGCAAAGCACCAGGAAAGAAAGTTGGAAGCACCAGGTGCCGCTCCAGTGTCCGCACAAGGGAAGAGACTTCCGCGGTGCGCGTCGTGGGGCTGTCAACGGGAAGAGGAACCCTATCCCCCTCCAACCCGGCTCAGGAGCAGAGCCACCATGACACACCACGACCTTGGCGCCGCAGAGCATTACTCCGTCAAGGCATACACCTGCAGGAACACACACCCTACACAAAAAAAATCACTCCTTGGGCTCGCCGCCAACGAGCGCTCTCCAACCTCACAACCACTCTTCCGAAGAACCAGAGAGCCCCAGGCGGCGTCTCCAAGGAGAGAACGACGCGCATGGCGACGCCGTCGCCCCACCCGGGACGGGTTTTGGGCTTTCACCCGGGATCTGGGATGGGGGTGGAAAGAAACAGGTCCTCAACGGCGCCTCCAGGGAGGAAAACCACGCGCGCACGCGCCGTGGCCGCCGTGGCCGAAGAACCGGCCATGGGATTACCCCAGACGCAGTCATATACCACCATCACCCCGCCAGCACCGGATCTGATAGCGAAAGCCACAGATCGAACACCGCCAGAGGGGGGAGTGGAGCAGAGGGGGAGAGAAGCACGACCTTCAGATCTGGAGTGGAAGAAGCCCACACCACGACCACCTCCTGCCGGCTCCTCGCTGCCCAAGCTGCCGAGGAGGCCGTCCGCTGCATCCCGCGCCCGCCACCTACCGCTAAGGTGGCGCCGCCTCGCCGTCCGGGCCCGCCGCCCCGGCGTCCAGGGTCCTTCGCCAAAGGACGAAGCGACGGGGAGCCTCGCCGCCACCTTCATCGGCAGCAAGGGGAGGAGGGGCTGGAGGGGGTAGAGGCGCCGGGGAAACCCTAGTCGCCCCCGAGTCGCCCAAGGGGGGGGGGGGGGGGGGGGGGGGGGGGATCGGCATAGCATCGACGCACGCCGTCTTCCTACTCGCATTCCCTTCCGCGGGCGCCATATCCTCCCTGTCACTAGCTCAGCTACTCACTACTACAGTTCTTTGGCAACTCAAGCCAACGAGGTAGTAATTCTGCTCTTGTGAGTGGTGCACGCGGCTCCGATGTAACTGTATATATATGCTCCCACCTGCACGTGCATCACGCGCGTTCAACTCCAGCCACGCAAATCGGTCGATAGGTACAGATATTTACCAGTGCGACTGTGAGCACGCACGACTCCACATTCGACAAGGAATCGTTGGGGCCGTGAGACCTGCAACTAAAGGATGTCGAGGACTATATATGAGCACGAGGTAACTATACATTTATCTCCTATCCCTTTTCTTTGCGCAAAAGTTGTCCCATATCTCCAAAGTTTTGCTGTAATAATGATGTATCAGCCTGTACGTGACGTGCTACCAACCTATACACTCGTCTCCTTTTTCTTCTGCAGGGAACCAAAAGACTCTTTAAAGTCAGTGTGTAACGAGTCCCGCCGTGACGAGTGCTGCAAACTGCCTAAGGGCATGGCCAATGCATAGCCTCAGGGTGATGCTCACATGTCATGTAGGATCGGATGTCAGGAAAAACAGATTATGAAGAAGAAGCCGGATCCTCTTCAGGAGGCGGGTGTTTCAAGAGAAAAAGTATGATCCGGTGTAAAAAGCTGAAAATGATGGAGTGAAGAGTAGAGATGCATGTGCATTAGAGTCTTTACTTTTCATTTCTTGATGATGCTCACTAGTGGTAGCTTGCACCGGGGAGAAAAAATTAATATAGATGTCTCAAGTTACTTTTTTTCGTGAGGCAGTGTGTTCACATACCACCATAGTTCATGCCCTAAAAGATGCAATTCTCTCCAACCACACGTCAGGTGTGGTCAGCTATTACAAATTGAATTGGTTAAATGATCCGTTGGAGAAAAAGGCAATTCTCTCCGAGCATGATGTACCGATGCAATTCTCTCCGAACCAAGCTAACATGTGACAAATGAATTCAGCCTTGTAAGTTTAGCGTGAATATGTTGTTTCCTCTTCTCCTCTGCCTTAGTTGCCCTGTGTGGCTTGTGTGTGGGAGTTCAAGTTTCTGGCTCAGCTACTTTGGCTCGGTCTGAGCGCCATTAACAGTTTGATGTGGTCTTGTTGCCTCATTGGTGCTCATTTTCTTCTGAAATATATATATATATTTAAATAACCTTGAAATTTTCCCAATGGCACATTAATGCTTCAAATATAAAATGAATGTTTCCAAAATGCGAACACGTTTTTATCAAATATCACGACAAATCTCTACGTCTTTTAAGAAAAAAGATGTAAGATGGAAAAATTGAACAAGGAAAGCCGGACAATGGCCGAAAGGGCCCATGTTAGGACGAATTGAACGAACAACCGACTATCATGACCAGTGCACCACAACAAAGTTCACTAGCACAGAAGGAATCGAACAAAGCTGAAAAGCTGAGTCTTTTTTCTTCCCCTAGTCTCTCACGATTAGGGTTCTCTAGTCCTCCGACGGCGCTGCTGTCGTGAGTTTTGCCCGGCGAGTCTTCCGCCGCCCTTCAGTCCCCCTCCTCCCCCCGCTCAACTCTCTCTCCCTCTCGGGCTGATCCAGGGGATCCCTTGTGGTTCTTCCCGGCCTTGGAGGTGAGGCGACAAAAGCTAGGGGCTAGGGGTTTCTCGATCTGTCAGCACCGGCAACCCGATCATGTCGGAATCGCAGGAAAGTTTGGAGAAACAGGATGCAGGAGTGGGAGAGACAAGCAACTTGCTGGAGAGGTTGACGCTGCAAGATGATGAGGCTGACGATCTGATCTGGGAAGAAGAACTTGATGTCGAGGAAATCAAACCTAAGTGGTTAGCCTTGGGGCGCTTGCTCACAACGAAAACTTACAGCCATAGTGCTTTGATTGCAGATATGAGGGCTGCATGGAATCCTGCCTTGAATGTGGTTTGGAGAAGGATTGATGCAAATTTGTTCTCGATTCAGTTTAACTGCCTTGGAGATTGGAATAAGGCTATACATCAGGGGCCGTGGGACTTCAAAGGACACGCTGTGATTCTGGCAGAATACGATGGGTTCACCAATCCAGAGAAGGTCAAACTAGATAAGCTTGAGACGTGGTGCCAAATCCATAAATTACCTGATGGTGTGCTTAGAAGAGAGAAGGCACTTGAAAACCTAGCTCAAAGGATTGGTGAGGTTCAGGAGGTTCAGGTTACACTCCCTAATGGCTTTGCAGGTGAATTTATTCACATCAGAGTTAGGTTAGATGTGAACAAAAAACTTACCCGGGTGGTCGATATCACAAAGGGTGGAGAAACAGAGAAATATTTGGTGAAATTTGAAAAGCTACCCACCTTCTGTCATGCTTGCGGCTTGATGGGGCACTGGTATGAGGAGTGCGGCACGAGAGAGCACGATGTAAGCAAATTTGAATGGGGGAATTTTCTCCTTGCTCCGAGACGGGAAAGAGGAGGTGGTCGTGGAGGTCGAAGTAATGGTGGCCGAGGGAGAAACACACGTTCCTTCGGCCCTTCCAATGGTAAATGGAATGGTGATGAGGAGGATGACTTGGCAGGCGAGTTTGGAAGAGGAAGAGGACGTGGGATGCATGAGTTCGCAAATTGGCGCTATAACAGCGCCTACAACCAGCAAGCTGCCAGTAACCTGGGAGAAAAAACTAGTTCACATGGACCTGAAATTGCTAACAAGGAAGCCCTGATGACTAAGAAATCTGGAAATCCGGATTTGGGTGAGACCATAGGGCAGATTGTGGTGGCAGATCATGTAAATGTCCTAAGGAAACGTACTGCAGAGGAGTCGGGTGCTACTGTGATTTGTAACAGTGAAGCGATACAACAAGAGAACGCTGGAGCTATTGTACCAGTGGGCAACACAGCAAACAAGGTGGATAACTTTGATGGGGGAGGTTCTGTTAGCACTGATCCGATGGGGACCCCACAGAAAAATGCCAATAAGAAAAAGCTGAAAGGAGTGGATGGTGAAGCGATTGCAAATGACCCCAATGTTGTATCGGCGGCCTCCTCGGCGGAGGACCGCCGGGAGCAATGAAAACCCTTGCATGGAACTGCCGCGGGATGCTTTCGCCCACGGCAGTTCGCGAGCTCTTGCATCTGCAAGGGCGTGTGAAAGCGGATGTGGTTTTCTTGTCTGAATCACATCTGAACAAAGATAAGGCAAATGAGATTAGGAAGAAGTTAGGTTTTGATCAATTACATGTCGTAGAAAGTGATGGTCGGTCTGGAGGGCTTGTACTCTTTTATAATAACTCAAATGAAGTGGTTTTGAATTATTCATCGCCTAACTTTATTGATGGTTTTGTGATGGATGGCAATGCTATGGCTTGGCGCTTGACGGGGTTTTATGGAGAACCCAGTTGGGATTTGAAGCACCTATCCTGGACTTATCTGAGGACATTGCATAACAACACCGAGGGACCGTGGATGATCATAGGAGATTTCAATGAGATATTAGTAGCAAGTGAAAATGATGGTGGAAATATCAGGCCCTTACAATTTATGCAAAGTTTCAGAGATTGTATAGAGGAGTGTGGATTGCAGGAAATTATGTATATCGGGGACCAATTTACGTGGAGTCGAGGAGTGATAAGGGAACGCCTTGATAGAGCTCTTTGTACCGAGAAGTGGGCTGAAAATTTTCCTTTTGCAGCTGTTGTTCATGAACACCATACCCACTCAGATCATCGACCCCTAGTCTTGGATACAAACTATTTTGCCGATGTGCTTTCACAGCAGCCAAAGGGCGAGAGGAGATTTGAAGCAAGGTGGCTGAACGAAGAGACAATAAATGAGATTGTCACAACGGCCTGGCAGCGTGCCCATCTGTCCGGAGTTGGGCCGTCACTGTCGGAACGTACACGAGCAATAAAAGAGGATCTTTTTCAGTGTGATCGAGAAACATTAAAAGGCCCAAAGCGAAGAATTCATAAACTGGAAAAAGAATTAGAAAAGTTGAGGAGGAGACAACCCACAAGTGAAGCCAGACACAGAATGAAGGAGATTCAAATCTTGATAGAAAACTTACTGGATCAGGAGGAGATTGTTTGGCTACAGCGAGCACGGGCAAACTGGTTGCTGCATGGTGATCGGAACACTTCGTTCTTCCATAAAGCTGCCTCGGCACGTAAGAAAAGGAATTGCATTAAGAGATTACTTGACGATACAGGTGTGTGGAGAGAGGATATGAATGACATAAACTCTATTATTTCAGGGTACTTTACTGAGTTGTTCACATCTCAGGTTGCCATACCGAATGCTAATGTCTTGAACCAGGTGTAATCTAAGGTAACCTTAGCTATGAATGATGTGTTGATGTCCCCGTACACAGAGGAAGAGGTGAAGAAAGCGTTATTTTCCATTGGTGACCTTAAGGCCCCAGGGCCAGACGGGTTACATGCAATATTTTACAAACGATTTTGGTCCATGCTAGGAGATGATCTTGTTGCAGAGGTGTTGAATGTAGTAAACTCTCAGATCATGCCTCAAGGTTGGAATGACACCACAATCGTTATGATCCCCAAGGTAAATGCTCCGGAAAAAGTTTCGCAATTTAGGCTGATAAGCTTATGCAATGTTGTATATAAGGTCATATCTAAGATGATTGCCACGAGACTGAAGTATCTCTTGCCGGAAATAATTAGCCCAACCCAAAGTGCCTTCGTCCCAGGAAGATTGATTACGGACAATGTTCTTATTGCTTATGAGAGCTTGCACACAATAAAGCATAAGAAGACAGGCAAAGATGGTTGGTGCGCTGTCAAACTTGACATGCATAAAGCATATGACCGAGTTGAGTGGGTGTTCTTGGAAGCTATTCTTCTAAAACTCGGGTTCCATGCAAACTGGGTGAACATGATTATGTTGTGTGTCTCCTCGGTTGAATATAGAGTGAGGTATAACTCGACGGAGACAGAAGCATTCAGACCAACTAGAGGCCTCCGTCAGGGGGACCCACTATCGCCGTACCTTTTCCTTCTCTGTACAGAAGGACTGACTGCCTTACTATCAAGAGCTGAACAGGAGGGTGATTTGGTGGGAGTCAAAGTCTGCCGTGATGCACCGGTAGTAAAAAGTTTCTTGTTTGCGGACGATTCACTTATTTTGATGAAGGCCAATGCAGCTAATGCAACTTGCTTAAAATCAATCCTGGATCTCTATTGTTCTGCTTCGGGCCAACTTGTCAGTGTGCAGAAATCGAGTATTTTTTCCAGTCCAAGTACAGAAACTAATGTTAAGGCCGAAGTTTGCTCAATTCTGGATATCATGACAGAGGCCTTGAATGATAGATACTTGGGTCTCCCATCCAATCTGGGTGTTGATAAAAGTGATGATTTTCAATACCTGATTGATCGATTGTTTCAAAGATTAATGGGATGGAAGGAGATATGCCTATCTTCTAGAGGAAAGGAAGTGCTCTTGAAATCAGTGGCTCAAGCCATACCAACTTACGCGATGTCCGTCTTCAAAATTCCTAAAAAAATTGTAAAGGAATCACAAATGCGATGTCTCGGTTTTGGTGGGGGTGATGATGCAACGAATAGAAAGATGCATTGGTTCGCGTAGCGGAAGATGTGCATACCAAAGAAATATGGAGGTATGGGATTTAGGGACATCCACTGCTTCAATCTTGCACTTCTAGCAAAACAAGCCTGGCGTCTTATTGATAGCCCAGTTTCATTATGTGCAACTATTCTGAAAGCTAAGTATTACCCAGAAAGAGACTTATTGGACGCCACCTTAAAGCCAAAATCATCCTTTACATGGCAGAGCATTATGGCTGGGGTACACATGTTGAGACGTGGATATATTTGGAGGATTAGAGATGGTCAAAAGGTGAACATATGGGAGGACTCGTGGATTCCTCAAGCGCCAACAAAAAAAGTGTTAACTATCAGAGGTAGTAACTTAATATCCCGAGTTTGTGATCTCATTGATCCAGTGACTGGAGATTGGGATGTACAGTTGGTGAACCAAACGTTCTGGAATGTGGATGTTCAAAGGATTCTGGCTATACCCTTACCTTTACATGAAATGTCTGATTTTATTGCATGGAGCCCTATCAAGAATGGGCTTTTCTCAGTGCGATCAGCCTATCAAATTGAATGGAATTTTCAGTTTGGTGACCTGACTCAAGTTAATGCGGGCCCTTCATCACCTGATGAGAAATGAAATTTGATATGGAGCTTAGAATGCCCAGCAAAAATTAAAATCTTCATATGGCGAGTACTACATGCCGCTCTTCCATGTCGGGCAGTCCTAGCTTCTAAACACATGAAGGTTAAAATCCAATGCCCAGAATGCAGGTTGGAACCTGACAGTATACGCCACTTCTTGTTTGAATGTCCAAGATCAGTAGAGGTTTGGAGACAATTGGGGTTGTATGAGATAGTAAAGAAAAAGTGAACAAAATACAAGTCTGGAGAGGAAGTGATGCACGAGTTGTTGCATGTGGAAGATACAGAATTCTATATCTTGGGGCTTCCAAAAATGAGAGAGATGGTAGTCACCGCAGCTTGGTACTTGTGGTTCGAACATCGTAAAGTATACCATGGTGAAGAAATTCAAACATCCACTCGGATCGCCCTAGCTGTACGCGGACTAGCGGCAAATTTCAGTATCGCATGTTCACCAAAAGCCAAACTTCGGTGTGGAGGTTGGGAAAAGCCACCAAAGGGATACATGAAATTAAATGTTGATGCGGGGTTTGATCAAGATCTACTTGAAGGATCCGTGGGGGCAATCATTCACGATCAGAGTGGACAATTCATTGCAGCGGCGAACGAAAAAATAGGCATTTGCTTTGATTCTTTCACAGCAGAGGCTCTGGCCGTCAGGTTTGGGCTGAACCTCGCAAGAACTGTCGGATGCAGTAGGATCGTGGTAAACTCGGATAGTTTGGAGATAGTAGAAGCCCTAAAAGACGGCAATTCTTCTTCAGTTGCATCTGCTATTATTGACGATTGCTTCTTCATGGCCTCTGATTTCAACCATGTTATTTATGATCATTGTAATAGAAAGAGTAATAAAGTAGCCCATGAACTTGCTAGGCTAGTTAAGTTTTTCCCTCCTAGTTGTTGGTTGGGTTCAGCGCCTCCTGAGGTGCTTTCAGTACTTGTAAGTGATAACACTGTTCTCGTATCTGAATAAAGGAGGAGAAATTCTGTCAAAAAAAAGTCCACTAGCACAGAAGCGATCAAATCTGTGCCTACACGAGAAGTAAATCCGTGTCTCTCGTGGTAGGAAAAAAACATGTTCTTTTCCCTTTTTGCGGGAAGCACCGCAGAAGAAAATCCGTGCCTCGACGAGAAGTAAATCCGTGCCTCTCGTGAAAGGAAAAAAAATGTATTTTTTTCTTTCCGAGAAGCATGGCGGAAGCAAATCTGTGCCTCCACGAAAGTAAATCCGTGCCTCTCTTGGTAGGAAAAAAGATGCGTTTTTGCGAGAGGCACGGTCATGCCTCTCGCGAAAAAAGGAAAACACATTTTTCTCCTTTTCCGAGAGGCAAGACCGTGCCTCTCGCGAAAGGAAATACGTTTTCTAATTTTTGCTGTTCAAAACCTAAGAAAAAACCGAGAAAAGCGAAAAAAATGATTTTTTTATTATCTAAAAGCCGAAAACGTGTATGAAAAAATGGAAAGAAATTTTGAAGGGAGCGCCCAAAGCGCGATAAGTGACGACGGCTGAGAGCACGCCAAGTGACGTGCTCCCAACCCACCCCAAGTGACCCTTACGGGGCTCGTGAAGGAGTACTCCTTGATTAGTTGCTCTCTAAAAAAGTACAAAGGCAAGCATGCGAAAACTGAACGAATGGTATAAATGGACTGGACTACAAATTGATCACAGCTGATTGAGACTTAACAAAGTCCTTAGTTTGCCTAGAAAAAGTCCTTTGTTCATTGAGTTGTAGCCACATAAGCAGTTACCGGGGAGACTTTTATGAGATCTCACATTAGTGTGATTGGCTTTTAAAATAAATAAATACGTGTTCGAACATTCTCAAAAAATTTATGGACACACATCATATTTGATGTACAGACTATCAAAATGTTTTAGCTCCTAATTCGACTTACATTAATAGAATCAAAAAAAGACAAAATCAGATATGAATATAGTGTTAAAGTACTATTCACCCAAAGCTGCCATTTTTCACATTTGAATTTGTCTTTTTTTGAATCTCTACATGTGCACTGATTTTTGAGCTGATTTTTTCGGAGTTGTAGACATACCTCATATGGATGTTGTCAAATAATTTCAGATATTTCTAAAATATCTAAATATGATTTTAGGGGTTGATCTCATGATCTTACCTAATTTGAGATCTCATACAAGTCTCCCACAGTTAATGTCTACCAGCTTCGTTTTAGTTTACTAGCCGCCTCCTTATTTTGAGGCTTTTTTAACCATGATTTTAACTAAAAAATATAAATTATACGTAATAAAAAATATATCATTGAAAATTATATTTAAATACAAATTCAATAATGTAATTTTTTTATGACATGCAAGAATATTTTGCTAGTCAAATATGTGATGCAACTTTGACCAAAAATATGACAATCTATACCTACTAATGAAGTATGGAGTGCTTCTGCCCGTTCGACGTCCGTCATACGATTTACAAAACGAACATGATTTTTTCCTTTAAGTAACCCGCGGTCCCACATTAAGTGCCTTTTCTTTGTTGGGCTTTGACTCTACTGTGGTAGCCACTATCTTGCGCTCTTGGGCGCTGCTTAGTATTCCGTGTTTTCTAGTTCACTCAGCCCGTTTAGGTCCATAGCCTTTTATTATTTACAGAGAATATGTTAAACATGATTATGATATAATTTTGCAACCGTAACTCAGACTAAAATAATTTGTATATGTAGTTGGATAAAAAAAATATGTAGTTTTCAACCGTGCTATTATTTGTACCTGCTAACCACTTTAAGATTCCGTTTAGGGTATAGCTTTAATTAATAACCTAATTAATTGCAATGATGTATTTTCAGAAATGCTAACACACAATATAAATTTTATATAGCCCTTATCTATACCAATATAAAAAGACCCAAAGGGGCACATCCAAACCATCTTAACCGTCAAATCATGTGATCTAGTGGTTCAAATCGCTCCAGTGTTGAGCACCAAACACGTTTAACGCTCTAATTACCCACCACTGGCATTGGTTATAAACATGTTTAGACTCAACGATATCCCATGAAATCTGCCATGTAAATAATATCTTACTATTCCGGCGAAGAAAGCAATTAATATCTTACCAAATATCAATGTGCCACAAACATACCTTACCTAATATAACGTGCCACTAATATCCTACCTAACACGTCATTGCATGTACATAATTACTATTAGTATGAAGTATGTTAGAGGGGGCTATATGAATTTGAGGGAGTATGAATGATCGGTTTTAATGGGCATATAGGAGTAATAAAGAAAGGCGAGAATAAAGGGCGTAATCAATGGGGATAAAAGAAGAACGGGAAAGTGAGAGATGCTATGTGAGCGTCGAGTTGCATGCAACGAACTAGGGTCATTTCGCTCAGACATAGACAATTTTTCTATTAATCTTCAAGCGTATTCAAAGATGGCCTAAAACATATTTAATATAATCTTTTATTGATATTTTTCTCACGACTTGGTGCATATTCCAAACATTGCTTCAACTTATAAATAATGCCTTGGTATGATTTTTTTAATAAAAAAATAGGCTCTTTAAGATCAAAATCGCCGCAAAAAAATCGTACCAAAAGTATTGTCTATGTAGCATGCTTCTTAATATACTACTGATACGAATTTCTGCTAGACCTTAGTGTGCGCCTCTCTGGTATGGCGGGCACAATTCAAATGTTGTTCGGCCGTGCTAACGGATAATTCAGGTAAGACTAATAAACCTAGCTTAAGTGGCTGCAAACGACGCCCGATCGAGACGGAGAGAGCTAGCTGTTCCATGCACTCCAGCTGGCATGCATCAACTTAATCGATTTGGAAATGCATCGTCGTGCAAACTTCATCCGATGTTTGAACCGGCCGCCATGACAAAGCTTCGGAGGCTCCGCTCCGCCGGCCCGCCTGAAGCCGCGGCCTCTCGCGCCATCCCTTTCAGAGCCTCTACTCTTTCCCTGATTTCAATGGCCCTTGGGCCATGACCCATGAGCAGCTCCACGCACCTCGCGAGCTCCTCCCGAGTGAAGACGCCCTCGCTGTTGCGCTCCCCTCTGACGCCGGCAGCCCACTCCTCCTCTATCAGGAACGCGTTCGTCGGCTGGTCGAACAAGCTTGGCGCGGCGACGACCGGCACGCCTAGCGACATGGCCTCCAGCGCGGAGTTCCAGCCGCAGTGCGTGACAAAGCATCCCACGGACGGGTGCGACAGGACCTTCGGCTGGTCGCACCACTCCACCACCATGCCCAGCCCCTCTAGCACGACGTCGTCCAGGCTCCGGCTCACGTCCTCCTGCCGCCCATCGTTGCGCACGACGAGCAGGTACGGCCGCCCGCACCGGCGCAGCCCGTTGGCAATCTCCTCCATCTGCTTTTCGGTGTACGTCCATACGCTCCCGAACGAAACGTACACCACCGACCTCGCCGCCTGCGCGCCCAGCCACTCCATGTACCTCTTCTCGTCGGCGCCGGCGTGGTTGAACAGGTGGATGCGCGGCTCGGCCGAGGAGGAGGGCCCGATCACCGGCCCCACGGCGAACACGTCTAGGCGCTCCTTCATGGCCGCCAGCGCTGCCGGCTCCAGCTCGTCGAAAGTGTTGACGAGAACCTTGGTGCAGCCGTGATCACCCAAGCGCTCGAACACATCTCGGGCCGCTTCGTTCATGAGCTTGGCCAGCTCGCTGCCCGTGGTGTCGACGAGGAAGGACGGGAAGTCGCGGATCCGGAGCGGGCGGGGCATGCCGGGCAGGGACACCTCGAACGCGGGGTCGGCGGCGTGGGACGCGACGAGGTCGCCGTGGCCGTGGAAGTAGTGGTAGTACGCGGTGAGCACGGTGGCCGGCTGGATCCAGTACACGGCGAGCGGGATGGCGTGCTCACGCGCGACGTCCAGCGCCGCGGGGAGAACCATGCTGCAAACGACGCACGTGACGGGCCGGCCACGTGCGGCGAGGGTGGCGACGACGGCCGACAGGCTCTCAAAGGTCGCCTGGCGGCTGCGCGCCCTCGCCTCGCCGTCCCTGGCCATGGAGCCGTCGTCGAGGCCGTTGGAGTATGGAGCGTAAGAGACGAGGCCGTCGGTGGCGGCATCCTTGTTGTTGTTGACGTCTCCGGACGAAGGGAATAAGCGGCGGTGAGCGAACACCGGGACGGAGATGGTGGCGAGGACGGGCCCGGAGCCGTCGACGCCGTGGAGGCGCGCGAGGCGGTGCGCGAGGACGCGGCACGGGTTGAGGTGGCTCTGGATGCCGTAGGCCACGATGAGGAAGTGGTGGCCGGTGCGCGCGCCGCCGTTGCGGCTGTGTTGCTGCCGGTGCTGTGCGTCCGTGGCCATGGATGAGATGAGAAACTTTGATGTGAAATGAAGATGTGTCTGCTTGTGATGTGAAACCTCTGACGCGCCCTATATATTGGTGTCATTGTGCCGTATCTTTGCCCTGTGCCGGCCTTGAAGCCGCCGAATGGCGAACATCAACAACTTGCTTCCAAATGGGTGAGAGCTACACGTGACGTCGGCACTGACGGTATGCCATCCCATTTGGAAGTCAGCCGTACATTTGTTTTCAGGAAATCAGGAGTTTATTCCTTACCTAATACTAGCTGAGTGCCCGTGCGTTGCCACGGAACAATAAACTTAGACATGAGACATTGCTAAAAAAATCAAATAAATTTTCATTCGTATATGTTTTGAGAATAGAGTTGTATGTGCCATACATGTATTTCTTGCAATCAATTCAAAACAAATCAAACATATATCCCTTCCATGTAGTTCTTTGGGAAGTCAATTCGCTGCATGCAAGAAAATTAGAAAGTAGGTAGTTGTCTAAGGTTTAAAATGTAGAACCGGCAAACTTGATGATATGCATGCTCATAGTTTCCTGTCGATCGAGTGTTGCTCCTCTAGTTATTGAACACCCGATCTTGTTGCCAGCCTCTTGGATAAGTAGATTCATTTGCAAAAGCTTAGCTTCTTAGTGTCTGAATTCAGGAGGAACTGTACATAAGTACTTGGGCTGGTGTAGTAGCAGTACACATGTAGCACGTTTTCCACTCATATCTAGACACGACATAATGCTTGCTATCTTTGAACATTGTCCATTCTGCAAGGCTATTTGACTGTCGTCAATGTGACTGCACTTGGTGGCATTGGTATTGGTACCAACAAAGGAAAGTGATTTTTACCAATTCATTATCCCATGCTGAAACAAACCATGTGGAAAACAACTGAAAAATCACATCTCACTTCAAAATACTTAAACTATATTTGTTCCCGATTTAAAAAAATACAAATTTTATATGTGATGAGTCAAATATAAAAATTAGCCCATTTGATACATTGCAATCACAACCCTAATATTACACATCAACTTTCAGTTACTCTGATCCAGAAGACTGGTTACAAACCGGTCAAAGAAGCAAACAAAAAAAAAACTCATCACTGAAACAAATAAATGAATATGATTTAAACTTCATTATGCAGTTACTGTCTTTCGCTCCAAGGATGTTGAGAATCATATAAAATATGGTTATGGTTTATCTATATTAGCAAGACCACAAAAGCCCCCTCACTTGAGAGTACCACAAAAGTCCAAAACAATTGTTCTCGGAGGGCTCTTCTCGGGGTGAATTAAACTTTTTCCGCCTGCACTATGCATTAAATTAAAATTTCTCAACAGTTTTTCAATGGCACGAGAGTTTTAGTACTATCCTCCTAGAACTAATTTTGGTACTAGCATGTTTGTTACTAAAGGCAAGTTAAGAGGAGGTCATAATATACTCCCTCTGATCGATATTAGTTGTGGTTGATTTAGTACTTGAACTAAATCAGCAATAACTAAAAAGGAGTGCCGAAGGCTTCATGTAACTTCAGTATACACTCAAAGTTTGAAACAAGATTTATCTTCTATTTCTACATGCAATTGAATACATTTCGCAATCACCAAAAATAATACGGGCTTAAATTAGACTATGACAACCATAGAAATAAAAAAATGGGAAATATTTTTGTCCTTACCTTGATACCTCAGCAGCCAAATTACTATTTCATTGCCAAACACAACCTAAAGAATGAATCACATTACTGCTATAGTTGGTGAGATGTTGTCAAGCTTAGTGACAAACAAAAAGATCAGAATGTACCATACCTTCAGCTGGTGACCTCTTGGAGTTAAATAAAAATAACTTCCAAAACGAAAAGTGAGATGTTGTATCTGGTGCCTCACCCAAATACACTTATGTTCGTTCTCTTGCAAGAACTGTATATATTCAGTAGCCTGCAATAGAAAATGGTGTCAAGAAAACCCAACTTAATAAAATGGGTTGCAACGTATAATCAATAACCTTCTAGGTGTGTGCCATATCACTTTTATGAAAACCAGAACAAAGTTATTTATATGCATCTCTAATTAGAACCCAAACGAAATTAATAAAATCTCTGAGGCGAAGAACACATACAAATTAATGGACTAAAAAATAGCAGGATTGAGCAGAACAACCCCACTGTTGCTTGTTGGAAAGGGTAATCATTAAGACTTTATAAGGTCGATCCATCACGAACCAAAGACTGCACAAATGGTCAAATTCTGTACAAAAAAAATCAATACAGACTACCGTTAACTAATACCTCAGGGAGCACTTTGAAGCAGGGAAAATATCATGACAACTTTATTAACATGAGTCTCGACAAGTCGGGTATTATACATTTTTCAAGCTTGACCTCCTATATGGAGTATCTTATACAGCAGAGCAAGGTAGAAATAACAACTGGGATAATAAAAGGAATTCCTACTCAAGTCGACCGACCAAAAGCTAATTCAAATATGTGACTTCAGAATCCACTCTATTTGCTAAAAATGGAAAAGCAAAACATGGATTATATCAATAACCTTTAAAATAGTTATGTTACATTTACATGATAGCTTAGAACTACTTAAATTAGCACGGTGAATCTACATAAAATAGTGAAAGAGAACTCACCAGCCTTGCTAGTTCTCTCTTTTGGTTGCCCACAGATCTCACAGATTGTTAGAGTTCACCAACGATTGCTTGTCCAAGTAGTAAAGAAATCATAACTCTACTTTTCTTTGAGCAGTAATCGTAACTCTACCTAGCCAGGTGATACATGTAGCTCCTAGGTTGTATCAACGTGAGTTGAAGAAGTATAAACAGCAAATAGCGTTACATGCCAGTGTGTGTGTGTGTGTGTTGCTAGCTAGTCCATCAACATAATCCACCTGCTAGTCGACCAATCAATCCATCGACTGGATCCATCTCAAGGCAAAGCTAGCTAGCTACGTTGTTAGCTGATTCAGTCCATCCCAAGGCAAGCCACGTTTGCTCTGTGTTCGTTTTGCCATCGGCCGAAAGCGTCGGGCAAGAGGAATATTGGTTCACGGGCACTTAATTAACCGACCAGAACGAAGGAAAGGATCGAGATGCACGCACCTGTGACAGAGTCCTGATGGGGGCAAAGGGCTTAAGTCTGAGCTGTTTGCCTTCTACGGGTCCTCGTTGTTGGGGAACGTAGCAGAATTTTAAAATTTTCTACGCATCACCAAGATCAATCTATGGAGTCATCTAGCAACGAGGGAGAGAGGAGTGCATCTACATACCCTTGTAGATCACGAGCGGAAGCGTTCAAGAGAACGGGGTTGATGGAGTCGTACTCGACGTGATCCAAATCACCGAAGATCCTAGTGCCGAACGGACGGCACCTCCGCGTTCAACACACGTACGGAGTAAGGACGTCTCCCGCGCCTTGATCCAGCAAGGAGGAGGGAGAGGTTGAGGAAGAGGGCTCCAACAGCAGCACGACGGCGTGGTGGTGATGAAGCTGCAGTACTCCGGCAAGGCTTCGCCAAGCTCTTATGAAGGAGGAGAGGTGTTGGGGAGGGGAGGGGCTGCGCCTTGAATGTTGTGTGCAGCCCTCCCCTCACCCCTCTATTTATAGGGAAAGGGGAAGGGGGCCGACCCCCTCTAGATGAGATCTAGAGGGGGGGCGGCGGCCAAGGGGAGGGGGGCTTGCCCCCCAAGTAAGGGGGCGCCCCCCCTTAGGGTTTTCCCCAACCCTAGGCGCATGGGCCCTAGGGGAGGTGTGGTGCCCCAGCCACTTGGGCTGGTTCCCTTCTCCATACAGCCCATAAGGCCCTCCGGAAGAGGTGGACCCCTGGAACCCCTCCGGTGGCCCCGGTACAATACCGATATGCCCCCGAAACTTTCCGGCGACCATATGACAACTTCCCATATATAAATCTTTACCTCCTGACCATTCCGGAACTCCTCGTGACGTCCGGGATCTCATCCGGGACTCCGAACAACATCCGGTAATCACATATACAAGTCTTCCTAACAACCCTAGCTTCACCGAACCTTAAGTGTGTAGACCCTACGGGTTCGGGAGACATGCAGACATGACCGAGACGACTCTCCGGTCAATAACCAACAGCGGGATCTGGATACCCATGTTGGCTCCCACATGCTCCACGATGATCTCATCGGATGAACCACGATGTCGAGGATTCAATCAATCCGTATACAATTCCCTTTGTCAATCGGTACGTTACTTGTCCGAGACTCGATCGTCGGTATCCCAATACCTTGTTCA
>NC_053023.1:657902859-657916143 GCF_003073215.2 Triticum urartu | reverse complement strand
GACGGTGATACGGAGCACTTGATCTTGGAGCATGAGACGAAGTCTTGTTCTGAAAGCCTGGGTTGGGTGGGTGGGAAGATCCATTGCCACCTTTGCTCTTCTGCTGATAAGGCTGACGGAACAGAGGAGGAGGAGGCAACCAATACTTTTGCTGCTTAGCTGCCACTTGAGTTGAGGAAGAAGGAGTTGCATCCCTGACTCTCTTCTTGGAAGCAGCGCACTTGAGCTGAGCAGCCTCTTGCTTTAATGCCATATTATAGAACTCATCATACTTTTTCAGCTCAAAAAGCACAAGAGCTAGTTGCAGATCTTCTTTGAGGCCACCCCTGAACTGATAAATCATGCTCTTCTCGTCAGGGACGTCTTGCTTGGCGAAACGAGCAAGCCTCTGGAACATGATGTTGTATTGGTAAACAGACAAGCTGCCTTGCTTCATATTGCGGAACTCCTCATGATTACTCTCAACAACACTCTGAGGAATGTGGTGAGCTTTGAAGTCTTGGCGGAAATCATCCCAGGTAATCACACGACCTCCTCTGGAATCTTTGTATTGTTGATACCACTCTGCAGCTTGGTCTTTGAGTTGGAACGAAGCAAACTTGACAAAGTCCTCAGACCTGACATTGCTGTACTCGAAATGTTTGCAGATATTCACAAGCCAATCGTCAACGTCTGTGGCCTCGACACAGTTACTGAAGGTCTTTGGCTGGTTTGCGAGCAACTGGTTGAGGGTAGCAAACTGAGTTTGATTGTTGCCATTGGCCTTGATTTCCTTGGTTGCGCTCTTGCAAGAGTTGCATAATCAACTGCGTGTTGGCGTTGGTAGCGGCCATCACAGCTTGCCATGCCTCCGGAGGTGGAGGTGGTGGCGGAGGTTCCGGATTCTGACGCGTTGGAGGAGCCATCCTGAAGAGGGTGACATCCGTTAGCATCTTGAAAGACATATATTCAAGCTGAATCAAATGGATCGAAATTGCAACATATAGCCTTAACATTCGAACAAGAATGAACGAATGAATTCCAAATTAAATGGTCACACTTCCATAAATTGAGAAGCCACTTAGATAGAGGTAGATGAATAAAACAACAAGGTACGGACATGAACAAATACTTGGTGAGGATTACCCAATCACAAACCAAATATCTGCGGAAGAAATACTAGAGCTACATGAATTCCCACCTATGAAACTCCCGAAACTTTCCCTTTATGCAATCAGGTGTTGGGGATACAGGGGAAGCATAATATCTCACCCAAAACTAGCAAATCCTACATCCAGCTGTATCCATCCTTCAACACATAACCAAGAAACCTTCAGAAATCATTTACCTCAACCTTCGAAAAGCATCCGTTATACGAGTTATGGCAATACTCCCGAACTCCCGCCCCAGTACTGGGTGGCGTCGAGGTTATCTCACCAACAACTGCATAAAAGAGATTTTCGATGTCGGCGAAACTCAGGTATTCCAGAACTGCAACGATAAAATTGTGACGACAACACCTCGGAGCTCAACTCCCCGGGACACTGCCACAACCCCTAAATGTCAGGAGGCACCAAGAACAATGTTCTCGTCACAAAACCATCGGAACGATTCCAAGATACCCGCGTGATCCTAAATTTTTTTAGTGAAATTTGAGAAGAGAAGAGTCAAAACTCTACGTCAGGATGCCTCACCAGAGCGACGAAGGGGAGGAGTAAAAAGAATCCTACTCTCCGATATATATAATCCTAAAAGACTTAAAACATTTTTCTAGACTCAACAACGCCAGCAATTCGATCAAGCAGGGGGCTCCTAAGTCAGGGAGGCTCTGATTACCAACTTGTAACACCACGATGCATATATCCACGTGTCGTAGCGCACGACTTAGGGCATAACATCATTGTAGGCATGTCGCAAGAGGGAATCTTACATATCCGTGTTGAATAAGAGAGGTCAATAGTTGGCTTACAATCGCCACTTCAACATACATAAATAGCATTACAATCATCCAGATACAAAATCAAGGTTCCGACTACAGAACCAAAATAAAGACAAACCCCAAATGCATAATGTCCCCGATCGCCCCAACTGGGCTCCACTACTGATCATCTGGAAAAGGAACGTAGTATCGTCCTGAGTCCTCATCGAACTCCCACTGAGCTCAGTCGTATCTCTGGAATGGTATCATCGGCACTGCATCTGTTTTGGAAGTAATCTGTGAGTAACGGGGACTCAAGCAATCTCACACCCTCGCGATCAAGACTTTAGCTTATGGGTAGGAGGTATGTGAGCGTGGGATAGAGCAAGCTAGCATAATATGTGGCTACATAACGCATGAGAGCGAAAGAGAAAGCAAGCACGTCGAGAATCTATGATCAAGAAGTGATCCTAGACTACTTACGTTCAGCATAACACGAGACTGTGTTCTCTTCCCAGACTCACGCCGCAAAAGAGACCATCACGGCTACACACTCGGTTGATCCCAATTTAATTAAGTAAGTTTTATGTTTTCTACTACCGGACATTAACAAATTCCCATCTGCCCATAACCACGGGCACGACTTTCGAAAGTTCAAAACCCTGCAGGGGTGTTGTCGGTGTCAAAACCGGCGGATCTCGGGTAGGGGGTCGCGTGTTGGAGAACGTTGCAGAAAACAAAAATTTTCCTACTCGTTTCACCAAGATCATCTAGGAGTTCATCTAGCAACGAGTCATCTAATGCATCTACATACCTTTGTAGATTGCGCACGGAAGCGTTCAAAAGAACGGTGATGATGTAGTCGTACTCGACGTGATCCAAATCACCGATGACCAGCGCCGAACGGACGGCACCTCCGCGTTCAACACACGTACGGGACGGGAGACGTCTCCTCCTTCTTGATCCAGCAAGGGGGGAAGGAGAGGTTGATGAAGATCCAGCAGCACGACGGCGTGGTGGTGGATGCAGGGCGTCACAGAAGCAGGGCTTCGCCAAGACTTACGAGGGAGAGACGTAACGGGGGGAGATGGAGGCGCCAGGGGCTGGTGTGAAATCCCTCCTCTCCCCCCCACTATATATAGGGGTGCCATGGGGGGGCGCCGGCCCTAGTAGATGAGATCTACTAGGGGGGGCGGCGGCCAAGGGGAGGTTTCCCTCCCCCCCAAGGCACCTAGGGGTGCCTTCCACCACATGGACTCTTCCATGGTGGAACCCTAGGCGCATGGGCCTATAGGGGCTGGCGCCCCAGCCCACTATGGGCTGGGTTCCATCCTATTTCAGCCCATGGGGCCCTCCGGGATAGGTGGCCCCACCCGGTGGACCCCCGGGGCGGTGGGTCGGTAATACCGATAACCCCGAAACTTGTCCCGATGCCCGAAACAACACTCCTATATATAATTCTTTACCTCCGGAACCATTCCGGAACTCTCGTGACGTCCGGGATCTTCAATCCGGGAACTCCGAACAAACATTCGGGTTTCTGCATATACATATCTTTCACAACCCTAGCGTCATCGAACCTTAAGTGTGTAGACCCTACGGGTTCGGGAGACAAGCAGACATGACCGAGACGACTCTCCGGTCAATAACCAACAGCGGGATCTGGATACCCATGTTGGCTCCCACATGCTCCACGATGATCTCATCGGATGAACCACGATGTCGAGGATTCAATCAACCCCGTACGCAATTCCCTTTGTCTATCGATATGTTACTTGCCCGAGATTCAATCGTCGGTATCCCAATACCTCGTTCAATCTGTTACCGGCAAGTCACTTTACTCGTACCGTAATGCATGATCCCGTGACCAGACACTTGGTCACTTTGAGCTCATTATGATGATGCATTACCGAGTGGGCCCAGTGATACCTCTCCGTCATACGGAGTGACAAATCCCAGTCTTGATCCATGTCAACCCAACAGACACTTTCGGAGATACCCGTAGGTCTACCTTTATAGTCACCCAGTTACGTTGTGACGTTTGGCATACCCAAAGCACTCCTACGGTATCCGGGAGTTACACGATCTCATGGTCTAAGGAAAAGATACTTGACATTGGAAAACTCTAGCAAACGAACTATACGATCTTGTGCTATGTTTAGGATTGGGTCTTGTCCATCACATCATTCTCCTAATGATGTGATCTCGTTATCAATGACATCCAATGTCCATAGTCAGGAAACCATGACTATCTGTTGATCAACGAGCTAGTCAACTAGAGGCTTACTAGGGACATGTTGGTGTCTATTATTCACACATGTATTACGATTTCCGGATAACACAATTATAGCATGAATAAAGACAATTATCATGAACAAGGAAATATAATAATAATGCTTTTATTATTGCCTCTAGGGCATATTTCCAACAGTCTCCCACTTGCACTAGAGTCAATAATCTAGTTACATTGTGATGAATCGAACACCCATGGAATTCTGGTGTTGATCATGTTTTGCTCTAGGGAGAGGTTTAGTCAACGGATCTGCTACATTCAGGTCCGTGTGTACTTTACAAATATCTATGTCTCCATCTTAAACATTTTCACGAATGGAGTTGAAGCGACGCTTGATGTGCCTTGTCTTCTTGTGAAACCTGGGCTCCTTGGCAAGAGCAATAGCTCCAGTGTTGTCACAGAAGAGCTTGATCGGCCCCGACGCATTGGGTATGACTCCTAGGTCGGTGATGAACTCCTTCACCCATATTGCTTCATGTGCTGCCTCCGAGGCTGCCATGTACTCCGCTTCACATGTAGATCCCGCCACGACGCTTTGCTTGCAACTGCACCAGCTTACTGCCCCACCATTCAAAATATACACGTATCCGGTTTGTGACTTAGAGTCATCCAGATCTGTGTCGAAGCTAGCGTCGACGTAACCCTTTACGACGAGCTCTTCGTCACCTCCATAAACGAGAAACATTTCCTTAGTCCTTTTCAGGTACTTCAGGATATTCTTGACCGCTGTCCAGTGTTCCTTGCCGGGATTACTTTGGTACCTTCCTACCAAACTTACGGCAAGGTTTACATCAGGTCTGGTACACAGCATGGCATACATAATAGAACCTATGGCTGAGGCATAGGGGATGACACTCATCTCTTCTATATCTTCTCTGCCGTGGTCGGACATTGAGCTGAGCTCAATTTCACACCTTGTAACACAGGTAAGAACCCCTTCTTAGAATGATCCATATTGAACTTCTTCAATATCTTATCAAGGTATGTGCTTTGTGAAAGACCTATGAGGCGTCTCGATCTATCTCTATAGATTTTGATGCCTAATATATAAGCAGCTTCTCCAAGGTCCTTCATTGAAAAACTCTTATTCAAGTAGGCCTTGATGCTGTCCAAGAGTTCTATATCATTTCCCATCAAAAGTATGTCATCTACATATAATATGAGAAATGCTACAGAGCTCCCACTCACTTTCTTGTAAACACAGGCTTCTCCATAAGTCTGCGTAAACCCAAACGCTTTGATCATCTCATCAAAGCGAATGTTCCAACTCCGAGATGCTTGCACCAGCCCATAAATCGAGCGTTGGAGCTTGCACACCTTGTCAGCATTCTTAGGATCGACAAAACCTTCCGGCTGCATCATATACAATTCTTCCTTAAGGAAACCATTAAGGAATGCCGTTTTGACGTCCATTTGCCATATTTCATAATCATAGAATGCGGCAATTGCTAACATGATTCGGACGGACTTCAGCTTCGCTACCGGTGAGAAAGTCTCATCGTAGTCAACCCCTTGAACTTGTCGATAACCCTTAGCGACAAGTCGAGCTTTATAGATGGTCACATTACCATCCGCGTCTGTCTTCTTCTTAAAGATCCATTTATTTTCTATGGCTCGCCGTTCAACGGGCAAGTCAGTCAAAGTCCATACTTCGTTTTCATACATGGATCCTATCTCGGATTTCATGGCTTCTAGCCATTTGTCGGAATCCGGGCCCGCCATCGCTTCTTCATAGTTCGAAGGTTCACCGTTGTCTAACAACATGATTTCCAAGACAGGGTTGCCGTACCACTCTGGTGCGGAACGTGTCCTTGTGGACCTTCGAATTTCAGTAGGAGCTTGATCAGAAGTATCTTGATCATATCATTAACTTCCTCTCTAGTCGGTGCAGGCACCTCAGGAACATTTTCTTGAGTTGCGCCATTTGCCGGTTCAAGAGGTAATACTTCATCAAGCTCTACTTTCCTCCCACTTACTTCTTTCGAGAGAAACTCTTTCTCTAGAAAGGACCCATTCTTGGCAACAAAGATCTTGCCTTCGGATCTGAGGTAGAAGGTGTACCCAATAGTTTCTTTGGGTATCCTATGAAGACGCATTTTTCCGACTTGGGTTCGAGCTTCTCAGGTTGAAGTTTCTTGACATAAGCATCGCATCCCCAAACTTTTAGAAACGACAGCTTAGGTTTCTTCCCAAACCATAATTCATACGGTGTCGTCTCAACGGATTTCGACGGAGCCCTATTTAAAGTGAATGCGGCAGTCTCTAAAGCATAGCCCCAAAAAGATAGCGGTAAATCGGTAAGAGACATCATAGATCGCACCATATCTAATAGAGTGCGATTACGACGTTCGGACACACCGTTACGCTGAGGTGTTCCAGGCGGCGTGAGTTGTGAAACTATTCCACATTTTCTTAAGTGTGTGCCAAACTCGTGACTCAAGTATTCTCCTCCTCGATCTGATCGTAGGAACTTGATTTTCCTGTCACGTTGATTCTCAACCTCACTCTGAAATTCCTTGAACTTTTCAAAGGTTTCAGACTTGTGTTTCATTAAGTAGACATACCCATATCTACTCAAGTCATCAGTGAGGGTGAGAACATAACATAGCCACCGCGAGCCTCAACACTCATTGGACCGCACACATCAGTATGTATGATTTCCAATAAGTTGGTTGCTCGCTCCATTGTTCCTGAGAACGGAGTCTTGGTCATTTTACCCTAAGGCATGGTTCGCACGTGTCAAATGATTCATAATCAAGAGACTCCAAAAGTCCATCTGCATGGAGCTTCTTCATGCGTTTGACACCTATGTGACCAAGGCGGCAGTGCCACAAGTATGTGGTACTATCATTATCAACTTTACATCTTTTGGTACTCACACTATGAATATGTGTAGCAATACGCTCGAGATTCATTAAGAATAAACCATTCACCATAGGAGCATGACCATAAAACATATCTCTCATATAAATGGAACAACCATTATTCTCAGATTTAAATGAGTAGCCATCTCGAATTAAACGAGATCCCGATACAATGTTCATGCTCAAAGCTGGCACTAAATAACAGTTATTGAGGTTTAAAACTAATCCCGTAGGTAAATGTAGAGGCAGCGTGCCGACGGCGATCACATCAACCTTGGAACCATTCCCGACGCGCATCGTCACCTCGTCCTTCGCCAGTCTCCGTTTATTCCGCAGCTCCTGCTGTGAGTTACAAATATGAGCAACGCACCGGTATCAAATACCCAGGAGTCACTACGAGTACTGGTAAGGTACACATCAATTACATGTATATCAAATATACCTTTGGTGTTGCCGGCCTTCTTGTCCGCTAAGTATTTAGGGCAGTTCCGCTTCCAGTGACCCTTCCCTTGCAATAAAAGCACTCAGTCTCGGGCTTGGGTCCATTCTTTGGCTTCTTCCCGGCAGCTTGCTTGCCGGGCGCGGCAACCTCCTTGCCGTCCTTCTTGAAGTTCTTTTTACCCTTGCCTTTCTTGAACTTAGTGGTTTTATTGACCATCAACACTTGATGTTCCTTCTTGACTTCTACCTCCGCTGATTTCAGCATTGAGAACAACTCAGGAATGGTCTTTTGCATCCCCTGCATGTTGAAGTTCATCACAAAGCTCTTGTAGCTTGGTGGAAGCGACTGGAGGATTCTGTCAATGACCGCATCATCCGGGAGATTAACTCCCAGCTGAGACAAGCGGTTATGTAACCCAGACATAGTGAGTATGTGCTCACTGACAGAACTATTTTCCTCCATATAACTTACGGAGACTTCATATCTCTCAAATCCGGGCATGAGCTTGAAAAACCATTTTGACAGCTCTTCAGGCCAGACATCTTCGTATCGTACGCATTGCAGGAAATGTCTTCGATGGGCATAGAGTGAGCTTTGAAAAAACTGTATAATGTGTTTCTCACACATTCGGCAACATTTCATCATACTCGCTCCATGTCCAGTCATCAAAACTCGTTATTGTGCAGAGATGCCACGCGTGAACTTGTCTTAAGCCCTGTGAAAAGTCAAATAGCGTCTCACTGGACATCTGAGGGAGTAGTCGTCCAGACACGTGTCTGGACCCAGAAGTCATGGAGGCAATAAACGTTTATTGGGTTCTGTGGGGTCCGGTGGATCACCTAGCGGTGCCTGTCAGATCACAATACTATTGTCTGTTCTTCTACTTGGCAGCCTATACGGATGTAGCTTCTCAGGTATGGGCGGAAGTCTCCAATCACTCCCGACTGCATGCGGCGGACTCCCCAATGTCCGTTGAACAGATAATACGTCTGCCGTTCGCCATCGGTCCATATATTCACGAGCTCTGGTTCTTTCGGTCTAAAGGAACCCGTTGATTAGTTTTTGAAAGACGTGTTGACTCAACATGCAATGGGGGTGAGTGCGCATAAAAAGACTTCATATCCTCTACAGAGATATATTTATCTTGTGACAAAGTGACTGATATTCTTAGACTAAGTTCATAGAATTAAGTAATAGTCAAGGATTGACAATCTAAATTTCCAGATAGTAGATGAACTGCCCAATTAGAGTTGTAGACACATCCCTCTAGTGCATACCACCTTAAATTGACATGATTCACGAGTCAACATGAGACGCGGTGATACGGACATAATGGAACTTCACACACGTAGAAAGGACGGAGCGGAACGTGAGCGTGAAAGCGTTTGCCAGCGCCGTCCGGGGTGAACATCTCCAAAAGTCAAGTCTCGATCCGCTCGGGAAGTACAGCTCTCAACATAGTAATAGGGACCCAAGCCGCGGACTGACTATAGCTAGCTGCTTCTCTAGATCTGGCTATAAGGGGATCGGATGCGTTCCTGCTTGTTCGGGAGAAGCCATGTCTTAGAGCAGGAACTAAGCGTAGGGCTCCTAGCAAAGTTTAACTATAGCCGGGCCAATGAAGGCAGAGGCTAGTACTATTTGCATCGTGATCACAAAACTGAGGTTCTTACACATCGTTTGATAGTAAACATGTGATCGTGAGTATATGGATATCAGTGTCAAACATTACCCAGTCTCATCCTACCGCGTACGGTGCATTCATGCTATGAGGTAATCTTGATACGCACGAACTGTGGTAGTCCAGAGTTGCGGGTGCTCACAGTATTTTGATAGACGTGGACGAACAAACTTGCTTGATATGTGTAGTCATGAGGGCCGAGTCGTATTTTATCATACCACGGAGAGTCTCGTGTGCTAAAGTAAGCGAAGAGCAACAAAACACGAGGTTCAGATAAATTACATAGTCAAGTGCAACACTGACACTGTCAGAACGGTGACAGGATTAGTATAATGCCAAATGAGACATAGCTCCTTCTGATCTCCATCTTGGTCTCCATGATCATTTCTTTAAGGGTTCATATTCGCCCGTCTCTGAGGAGACACGCCTTCTAAATCCAGTTATTTCATCTACGGTTCAATATCAATCCGATTCCTTTCTTCTATCAGTTGCCGTAGCGTCTCATGACAGTATTGCCATTCTCGCACTCGGTATATTACTTCTCGGAGGCTTTAATTCACTATGAGCGAGAACTGGAGGGCTTTCAGTCACCATATAAGTTTAAAATCGTGAAATGAATACAAATGGAGCACTGTGTTCTCTCTCGCAATGACTTATACTCGATCGCGGAGTCATAGATAAAATAGAAATATGATATGACATACATGTGCTCATATTGGCTCCTGCTCCGTAATGGCCTGGATTGTACCATTAGCTGTCCTATTATCTCTACATGTTCTCGACGGGCTCCATAGATCATCTGAATCTGGATATAGTTGTCATACTCATCGACATGCAAGTCGTGATTCCTATTACAATAGCATGAACATCTCATACATATATGATCATTCATCATTCATCACAACTTTGGCCATATCATATCACAAAGCACTTGCTGCAAAAACAAGTTAGACGTCCTCTAATTGTTGTTGCAAGTTTTACGTGGCTGAAGTAGGGTTCTAGCAAGAACGTTTTCTTACCTACGTGAAAGCCACAACGTGATTTGTCAACTTCTATTTACCCTTCATAAGGACCCTTTTCATCGAATCCGCTCCAACTAAAGTGGGAGACAGACACCCGCCAGCCACCTTATGCAACTAGTGCATGTTAGTCGGTGGAACCGGTCTCACGTAAGCATACGTGTAAGGTTGGTCGCACGCTCATGCATTACCGTTAAAATCCGGAGTGGAACCATGGGTACTCCTTTTTTTGAACGTAAGCTGTCGCTGTTAAGCGTTTTGAGCTGGGTGACGCTTACATCCTGAAAAATACTGCCATTATTTGAAGACGTCGTGAAGCAAGGAAAAAGACCTATATACAATAGCCGTAGCCTTATGGGGTAAAAAGGCTTAAGAAAAAAGTTACAAAAATCCCACGCCCACAAAGCATCAATGTGTCACTCCGTTCTCAGGAACAATGGAGCGAGCAACAACTTATTGGAAATCATACATACTGATGTGTGCGGTCCAATGAGTGTTGAGGCTCGCGGTGGCTATCGTTATGTTCTCACCCTCACTGATGACTTGAGTAGATATGGGTATGTCTACTTAATGAAACACAAGTCTGAGACCTTTGAAAAGTTCAAGGAATTTCAGAGTGAGGTTGAGAATCAACGTGACAGGAAAATCAAGTTCCTGCGATCAGATCGTGGAGGAGAATACTTGAGTCACGAGTTTGGCACACACTTAAGAAAATGTGGAATAGTTTCACAACTCACGCCGCCTGGAACACCTCAGCGTAATGGTGTGTCCGAACGTCGTAATCGCACTCTATTAGATATGGTGCGATCTATGATGTCTCTTACCGATTTACCGCTATCTTTTGGGGCTATGCTTTAGAGACTGCCGCATTCACTTTAAATAGGGCTCCGTCAATCCGTTGAGACGACACCGTATGAATTATGGTTTGGAAGAAACCTAAGCTGTCGTTTCTAAAAGTTTGGGGATGCGATGCTTATGTCAAGAAACTTCAACCTGAAAAGCTCGAACCCAAGTCGGAAAAATGCGTCTTCATAGGATACCCTAAAGAAACTATTGGGTATACCTTCTACCTCAGATCCGAAGGCAAGATCTTTGTTGCCAAGAATGGGTCCTTTCTAGAGAAAGAGTTTCTCTCGAAAGAAGTAAGTGGGAGGAAAGTAGAACTTGATGAAGTATTACCTCTTGAACCGGAAATGGCGCAACTCAAGAAAATGTTCTGAGGTGCCTGCACCGACTAGAGAGGAAGTTAATGATGATGATCAAGATACTTCTGATCTCCTACTGAAATTCGAAGGTCCACAAGGACACGTTCCGCACCAGAGTGGTACGGCAACCCTGTCTTGGAAATCATGTTGTTAGACAACGGTGAACCTTCGAACTATGAAGAAGCGATGGCGGGCCCGGATTCCGACAAATGGCTAGAAGCCATGAAATCCGAGATAGGATCCATGTATGAAAATGAAGTATGGACTTTGACTGACTTGCCCGTTGACGGCGAGCCATAGAAAATAAATGGATCTTTAAGAAGAAGACAGACGCGGATGGTAATGTGACCATCTATAAAGCTCGACTTGTCGCTAAGGTTATCGACAAGTTCAAGGGGTTGACTACGATGAGACTTTCTCACCGGTAGCGAAGCTAAAGTCCGTCCGAATCATGTTAGCAATTGCCGCATTCTACGATTATGAGATATGGCAAATGGACGTCAAAACGGCATTCCTTAATGGTTTCCTTAAGGAAGAATTGTATATGATGCAGCCGGAAGGTTTTGTCGATCCTAAGAATGCTGACAAGGTGTGCAAGCTCCAACGCTCGATTTATGGGCTGGTGCAAGCATCTCGGAGTTGGAACATTCGCTTTGATGAGATGATCAAAGCGTTTGGGTTTACACAGAATTATGGAGAAGCCTGCGTTTACAAGAAAGTGAGTGGGAGCTCTGTAGCATTTCTCATATTATATGTAGATGACATACTTTTGATGGGAAATGATATAGAACTCTTGGACAGCATAAGGCCTACTTGAATAAGTTTTTCAATGAAGGACCTTGGAGAAGCTGCTTATATATTAGGCATCAAGATCTATAGAGATAGATCAAGACGCCTCATAGGTCTTTCACAAAGCACATACCTTGATAAGATATTGAAGAAGTTCAATATGGATCAGTCTAAGAAGGGGTTCTTGCCTGTGTTGCAAGGTGTGAAATTGAGCTCAGCTCAATGTCCGACCACGGCAGAAGATATAGAAGAGATGAGTGTCATCCCCTATGCCTCAGCCATAGGTTCTATTATGTATGCCATGCTGTGTACCAGACCTGATGTAAACCTTGCCGTAAGTTTGGTAGGAAGGTACCAAAGTAATCCCGGCAAGGAACACTGGACAGCGGTCAAGAATATCCTGAAGTACCTGAAAAGGACTAAGGAAATGTTTCTCGTTTATGGAGGTGACGAAGAGCTCGTCGTAAAGGGTTACGTCGACGCTAGCTTCGACACAGATCTGGATGACTCTAAGTCACAAACCGGATACGTGTATATTTTGAATGGTGGGGCAGTAAGCTGGTGCAGTTGCAAGCAAAGCGTCGTGGCGGGATCTACATGTGAAGCGGAGTACATGGCAGCCTCGGAGGCAGCACATGAAGCAATATGGGTGAAGGAGTTCATCACCGACCTAGGAGTCATACCCAATGCGTCGGGGCCGATCAAGCTCTTCTGTGACAACACTGGAGCTATTGCACTTGCCAAGGAGCCCAGGTTTCACAAGAAGACAAGGCACATCAAGCGTCGCTTCAACTCCATTCGTGAAAATGTTCAAGATGGAGACATAGAGATTTGTAAAGTGCATACGGACCTGAATGTAGCAGATCCGTTGACTAAACCTCTCCCTAGAGCAAAACATGATCAACACCAGAATTCCATGGGTGTTCGATTCATCACAATGTAACTAGATTATTGACTCTAGTGCAAGTGGGAGACTGTTGGAAATATGCCCTAGAGGCAATAATAAAAGCATTATTATTATATTTCCTTGTTCATGATAATTGTCTTTATTCATGCTATAATTGTGTTATCCGGAAATCGTAATACATGTGTGA
>NC_053023.1:657862130-657901859 GCF_003073215.2 Triticum urartu | reverse complement strand
AAGCTAATGTTGTTGCACATGAATTAACCAAAATAGCTACGTATCTTCATTTTGTAATGAGTGGGCTGAAGATGATCCTTATAAGCTACTTCCTCTATTGATCAAATATGTAAACCTGCTTACTGCTCCCTCCGCACCATAATATAAGACGTTATTGCATTTCAAATGCAATAACGTCTCGTATTAGGCTATGGAGGTAGTTAATAAAGAGGAAGTAAAGTTATAAGAAAATGATACTGCTGGCAGTTCACAATTTTCTAGAGAAGGCAACATTTCTTAGGCATTTAGATAAGTTAACAAATTGTTTTTCTTTTCTTGTTGAGGGGGGGGGCGGGGGGGGGGGGTGTTACCAAATTGTTTTTTTTTGAGCTGCACCAAATTGTTGTGATAGTTGTGATAGTGATATTTTTATACGGCCTGCGGCGCAGCCATCCAGTAGCCCATCAAGGCCCAATCCAGCGCCAGCCCACGCACGAACGCACCACTAGCCAGCCCCCGTTTCCAGTCCAGTCCATCAGTCCATTCCGAGTTCCCTACCGGAGGACAAGCCAGCCAGCCACGCGCCGCCGCTGCTCAGCTGCTCGCCTGCCCCGCCTCCCCGCCGCCTGCTGCTCCCGCGCCGCGCGCCGCCGCTGCTCTCCCCAGTCACTGACTCTCCCGCTCCGGCCCTTTCAACATCCCACCAGCACAGTCGGCAGCAGCGCGAGCGAGCGAGCGAGTGAGTGCAGAGGGGACTGGGGAGGACAATGTCGCTGGAATCCGACGGCGCCGCCACCGCGAAGAGGCCGCGGCTGCCGGCAGAAGATCCATCCATCCATTTCGGCGCGGCGGTGGAGGCAGCCGACCGCATCTCGGCGCTACCGGAGGCGATGCAGCTGCACATCCTGTCCTTGCTCCCACTGTTCCAGCATACACGGCTTTCGAACAGTGGAGCCCTAACTGGTTTCAGATGATACATTGGAAACGAAAAGCATTTTGCATCAACTTCAGAAGCGAAACGAGTTCAAAAATAAGGGATGATAGAACAGTGGAGCCCTAACTGGTTTCAGATGATACATTGGAAACGAAAAGCATTTTGCATCAACTTCAGAAGCGAAACAAGTTCAAAAATAAGGGAAGATAGTACGCTTTCCGGTTTGATGCATTCCAGGGAAATCCACTGTTTATACTAGTGTACTGTAAAGTTAAATATGGGGCAAAAAAACCTGGTACGCAGCACTCGAGGCGTATTTTAACGACGTGAAGAATAGGATGTGTTGAAGAAAAGAAATCAACAGAAAGCCGCCGGCAGAAGCGAGTGGCCGAGATCCTAGCGGCTTCCTGTCAAGTCCATCGCTCAGTCCATGTTTGTATGCAGGCAAAGGCAATGGCGCTCACTGGTGGGCAGTGATAGCTTTGTTTCATTCAGCAGACATGTCAGTGAAGAGGCCGAAGGGGATCCTGATGGACAACACCGGCCGTGGACATATCCACCTTCTATATCCCGAGTGCAAAGCATTCCCCCGGAGATCTGTTACGCTGTGGTCTGCGCTCTCAGTCTCTCACAGCTTACGGTTTCAGACCTGCAGTTCATGATACAACGCTGGGGCAGTGCCTTACCTTTCTGCCACTCATCCGTACTTCTACAAATATTGAAACAATTGTGCATTAGCAACTCTGATCTAAAAATATCCAAACACCACATCACCCCAATACTTGTTCTCAGTTTTCTGATCCAAGCATAGCAGTCTACAAATCCTCTTGTATCAGGAAAACGGAATAAAACCTGTTTCTACACTGTTGTACCAAAACAACCATCTACGGTTTTAGCTGTAGAAAGCTCAACTTTGGAACGATGGGTTACAACACAAATGCAGCATGCCTATGTAACGTGCTCAGATGCGGTAAATCGGCATCTTCTTTCGAACAAAGCATTCAGATGCACACTGTCATTCATACACAAATTTAGCCGGTTGATAAAACTGAAGACCCTTAGCCTCTGATCATAATCTACATCTAATGTTTCTTTGCTGGCAAGAAAATTCTGCAGCATTAGCATAAGATCAAAGTTTTCACAGTAACTTCACACAGCTCATTCAAATGTTAATCCTATGGCCTCAATGGGACATTTTTTTTCCTGACCATTTGACTTGGCCGGCCTTCCAACACTGCCTGTGCGACACTCATTTCCTATTGACTGTGAAGTGAAAGCCCATGGGTTCTCGATATTCACCTGTTCCATGGCACCGGTGGCAGTAATCTAGGCCGCTACCCCCGCATATTTGGCACCTGACAATTGAAAGTTATGTTAGAGGGATGTGCCAGTGTTCAGTACCTCAGTATGCTAGACGTATATGAGTAGGGGTGTCCTCACCATTGCGGCCATTCTCCCTTGGGGAGCACGGCGAGATCGACATGATTTATTCTTCCTGCACATTTCAGGCCCGATTTTCATGAGAACTGATAGTACGGATCAACATACTAGCAAGAGAAAATAGCTTGGGAGTAAAATAGACACCTCTACCGAAACAGTTGCGGCAATTTATTGTCCCAGTGCCTTTGCAGATGGTGCATGGAGGATCAGGTCGTTTTGGTCTTTCTCTCCTAACATTAGACTGCATCATGGTCACAACTAAGAAAACAGAGGACTGACCAATTAATAAGTGAAAGAATGACACACAATGTTCAATTATTTGCACCATCTAATGTATATCTGGCCTGACATGGTGTCCTATCTGGCTATTTCTCATTTCTCCTGCAAGGTGAAAACCTCCTATACCCTGAACTTGGTGGAGGATCACAAGGGAAGCGGCAAGATAATACATCGTCGTATTGATACTTTGTTTAATTTATTTATCCAGTGTAAACTCGACCATGAGTATGTTTTGTCTTCTGTGGTTCTGTCACAAGAATCACCGTGCCAACAATCCAAGGTATCAAGACCCTCTTTGGGACTAACTGTTCTGTGGACTTTGAGTATGTTGCTAAGTGGTGGGTTAGTAACAAGAACATCAGGCAATCAACCTTGTTCATGCTGCAACCTTATGGGCTCTCAGGAAACATAGAAATGAACTCTGCTTTAACAGATGTTCATGGCTTGGTGTGCAGATAGTTCTGAAGGGCATAGCTGTAGCATGCTCTCAGTGGGCAATTCTATGCTCCGATCATGCAAAAGAGTGCATTCTGGAGATCACAAGTTCTTTATGGGTGCTGGCCAGGAGCCCACCTCCACTGACGTGGCCAAATCCAGGCTAACTGGGCAGTGGGTGGTGGCTGAAGCTGTCGTCGCTATCTGGTCTGCCGGCCTAAGGCTGCTGCTGCTTGGGAAGCCAACATTGCTGGGTTAGCGAAGTGTGCACAGGAATCCTCCCGCAGTCTGCTTGAAGACAGCGTCTGGCTCAAGAGTCCACTGGGACCTTGAAGGCACTGGCTTGTGTTCTGATTTCGTACTTGTGCTGTGTGTCGTGCAATGGTCATATTTTCCGAACCCATAAAGAATGTAGCCTGTTCCCTTCCCTGAACTTTGGGCATTGCTTGTTTTCCTTGCTGTAATTTCTAGTAGAGTACTTAGTTTCCACTGGATTTGGCATGTCAGCCTACTCCCGAGTGCGTTCATGTAAACTATTTGGTTTCAGCTCAATGAAATGGGCCTTTTCCTCTGAAAAATCAATCCAAGGTTTACATGTAACTCTGGTTATTCTGTCTGTAAACAAGCATTTGATGCATAACTGAAGTTGTCTACCGCAATATTTGCACATGAACTGGCCACTCCTACCGGATTGCATGACTTACTCATTCTGCAATGCTGCTTACCCCCACCCACTCAGCCACTCGGGCAACTTGTGCAACATCCATTCTCCATGCTTCTCAGCCTTACCATTACCATAATATCCCAAAAACTACCTGGAAGTACAAGCAGTTCCACTTCCACCTCACTGTTCTAAAAGGCCGCGAGAACAAAAATACAAGCTCTGCCTAATTTTCTGTTTATTTCACCTTTCATTTTGGATTCCTGCTATTTTTTCCCCACCCTTTCTTGTTTCTTCTGCACCGCTCTTCAACGGGACGCTGCCAGACCACACTACATAGATGAACAATTCACAGACGCCTTGCAGCCAAAGCAGTCCCGTGAAGAGAATACGAGCTACTGTTGCTAAAGGTCTAAACTATGTGCTTCCAGCCTATCAATTGTTCGACGAATTGCGGACACGGGAACAGAGCAGAAGGAATGGGACAAAGGGGGAAAAGTTCAGCTCACCTCGGTGCGGACGACCCATGCCGGCCTCCGAACGCCCAGCCGGCTAGGGGGGCCTTCAAATCCGGGGAGTGAGCTCGTCGGAGGTTGCGCCGGCAGCCCAGCGCAACCGGGGCTGGCCGCCGGCGTCGCAGGCATCGGTGGCTACCGCCTAGCCGCTTACTACACCACGGATTTCCAGAAGCCTCTCAAACATTTTCAGGGTTGCGTTATCCACTGATAATTGGGCCACTTTGAGCTCTCACTAGTTGGACGTCGGATCTTTGGGCTTTACATGTTCTTCACAATGAACTTTCGAGCCAACCGTTTTGGGTTGGTTTAACATTTTGTTTTTGTTTTTGAGAACTAGTAGTAGTTATGTAAGTGCAACACACGATCCGAAATTTAAAAAATTCTGATTTTTTAAAATTAATCTATGTTTTGCATCTTCGGATTTACTTAATCAGTCTTGCAAGCGGTGAATATCAATATCTCTGGCGGTGGCGGCGAGATGTCAACAGCGGCATGGTTCGCGTCTAACATGGTCGTGGTCTAGGGATCAGGTTGACTGGTTTGGAAATATTCCAAATTATGATTTGTTTTTTAGAGCAACTCTAGCAGACCCCGCATCCGCCCCCGACCCGCAAAATAACCGCCAAAATGTGGGTAGGGACGGAAAAACCTGCCCGTTCAGACCTCGCATCCTGCCCCGACCCGTAAAAAATTTTGAGGGGCGCGGCAAAATCCCGACCCCAACCCGGGAATACGCGGGTTTCCCCCTCGCGGCTGCAGTGCCCTGCATTACACAAAAGCAGTTGGCGGGAGGGAGATTTCAGCCCGCGCGTTTTCCCCCTCCTTCCGCCGCCGACCGGCCCTTGCTTCCGCCCGCCTGCCGCCAGGGATTTGGCCAAATCTGCGGGCGGAATCGGTCCGCGGGGCCGCCTGATACGTCTCCGTCGTATCTACTTTTTCAAACACTTTTGCCCTTGTTTTGGACTCTAACTTACATGATTTGAATGGAACTAACCCGGACTGACGTTGTTTTTAGAAGAATTGCTATGGTGTTATTTATGTGCAGAAAAAAAACGTTCTCGGAATGACCTAAAACTTCCCGGAGCAACTTTTCAGAAATAATAAAAAATCCTCGCAAAAGATGAAGTCAGGGGGCCCACCACCTGTCCACGAGTGGCCCCCTGGAGCTCCTCCGACCTCAACTCCAACTCTATATATTTGGTTTCGGGGAGAAAAAAAATCAGAGAGAAGGATTCATCGCGTTTTACGATATGGAGCCGCTGCCAAGCCCTAAAACCTCTCGGGAGGGCTGATTTGGAGTCCGTTCGGGGCTCCGAAGAGGGGAATCCATCGCCGTCGTCATCATCAACCCATCCTCCATCACCAATTTCATGATGCTCAGCGCCGTGCGTGAGTAATTCCATCGTAGGCTTGCTGGACGGTGATGGGTTGGATGAGATTTATCATGTAATCGAGTTAGTTTTGTTAGGGTTTGATCCCTAGTATCCACTATGTTCTGAGATTGATGTTGCTATGACTTTGCTATGCTTAATGCTGAAGGAAATACCCTAGAGGCAATAATAAAGTTATTATTTTATTTCCTTATATCATGATAAATGTTTATTGTTCATGCTAGAATTGTATTATCCGGAAACATAATACTTATGTGAATACATAGACAAACTAAACGTCACTAGTATGCCTCTACTTGACTAGCTCGTTAATCAAAGATGGTTATGTTTCCTAACCATAGACATGTGTTGTCATTTGATTAACGGGATCACATTATTAGGAGAATGATGTGATTGACATGACCCATTCCATTAGCTTAGCACCCGATCGTTTAGTATGTTGCTATTACTTTCTTCATGACTTATACATGTTCCTATGACTATGAGATTATGCAACTCCCGTTTGCCGAAGGAACACTTTGTGTGCTACCAAACGTCACAACGTAACTGGGTGATTATAAAGAAGCTCTACAGGTGTCTCCAAAGGTACATGTTGGGTTGGGGTATTTCGAGATTAGGATTTGTCACTCCGATTGTCGGAGAGGTATCTCTGGGCCCTCTCGGTAATGCACATCACATAATCCTTGCAAGCATTACAATTAATGAGTTGTGAGATAATGTATTACGAAACGAGTAAAGAGACTTGCCGGTAATGAGATTGAACTAGGTATTGAGATACCGACGATCGAATCTCAGGCAAGTAACATACCGATGACAAAGGGAACAAACGTATGTTGTTATGCGGTCTGACCGATAAAGATCTTCGTAGAATAGGTGGGAGCCAATATGAGCATCCAGGTTCCGCTATTGGTTATTGACCGAGACATGTCTCGGTCATGTCTACATTGTTCTCGAACCCGTAGGGTCTGCACGCTTAACGGTACGATGACAATTTTATTATGAGTTTATATATTTTGATGTACCGAAGTTTGTTCGGAGTCCCGGATGTGATCACGGACATGACGAGGAGTCTCGAAATGGTCGAGACATAAAGATTGATATATTGGACGACTATATTCGGACACCGGAAGTGTTCCGGGTGATTTCGGAGAAAACCGGAGTACCGGAGGGTTACCGGAACCCCCCCGGGAGAAGTAATGGGCCATATGGGCCTTAGTGGAGAGAGAGAAGGGCAGCCAGGGTGGGCCGCGCGCCTCCTCCCCCCTGGTCCGAATTGGACTAGGAGAGGGGGGCGGCGCCCCCCTTTCCTTCTCCCTCCCCACTTCCTTTCCCCCTCCTAGTAGGAGTCCTACTCCTACTAGGAGTAGGACTCCCCCTAGGTGCACCTCTCCCTGGCCGGCCACCTCCTCCTCCCTTGCTCCTTTATATACAGGGGCAGGGGGGCACCCCATAGACACAACAATTGATCATTGATCTCTTAGCCATGTGCAGTGCCCCCTTCCACCATAATCCTTGATGATATTGTAGCGGTGCTTAGGCGAAGCCCTGCGACGGTAGAACATCAAGATCGTCACCACGCCATCGTGCTGACGGAACTCTTCCCCGACATTCTGCTGAATCGGAGTCCGGGGATTGTCATCGAGCTGAACGTGTGCTAAAACTCGGAGGTGTCGTAGTTTCGGTGCTTGATCGGTCGGGCCGTGAAGACGTACGACTACATCAACCACGTTGATATAACGCTTCCGCTTTCGGTCTACGAGGGTACGTAGACAACACTCTCCCCTCTCGTTGCTATGCATCACCATGATCTTGCGTGTGCGTAGGAATTTTTTTAAAATTACTATGTTCCCCAACAGTGGCATCCGAGCCTAGGTTTTATGTGTTGATGTTATATGCACGAGTAGAACACAAGTGAGTTGTGGGCGATATAAGTCATACTGCTTACCAGCATGTCATACTTTGGTTCGGCGGTATTGTTGGATGAAGCGGCCCGGACCGACATTACGCGTACGCTTACGCGAGACTGGTTCTACCGACGTGCTTTGCACACAGGTGGCTGGCGGGTGTCAGTTTCTCCAACTTTAGTTGAACCGAGTGTGGCTACGCCCGGTCCTTGCGAAGTTTAAAACAACACCAACTTGACAAACTATTGTTGTGGTTTTTGATGCGTAGGTAAGATTAGTTCTTGCTTAAGCCCGTAGCAGCCACGTAAAACTTGCAACAACAAAGTAGAGGACGTCTAACTTGTTTTTGCAGGGCATGTTGTGATGTGATATGGTCAAGACATGATGCTAAATTTTATTGTATGAGATGATCATGTTTTGTAACCAAGTTATCGGCAACTGGCAGGAGCCATATGGTTGTCTCTTTATTGTATGCAATGCAATTACGCTGTAATGCTTTACTTTATCACTAAGCGATAGCGATAGTCGTGGAAGCATAAGATTGGCGAGACGACAATGATGCTACGATGGAGATCAAGGTGTTGCGCCGGTGACGATGGTGATCATGACGATGCTTCGGAGATGGAGATCACAAGCACAAGATGATGATGGCCATATCATATCACTTATATTGATTGCATGTGATGTTTATCTTTTATGCATCTTATCTTGCTTTGATTGACGGTAGCATTATAAGATGATCTCTCACTAAATTTCAAGATAAAAGTGTTCTCCCTGAGTATGCACCGTTGCCAAAGTTCGTCGTGCCCAGACACCATGTGATGATCGGGTGTGATAAGCTCTACGTCCATCTACAACGGGTGCAAGCCAGTTTTGCACACGCAGAATACTCAGGTTAAACTTGACGAGCCTAGCATATGCAGATATGGCCTTGGAACACTGAGACCGAAAGGTCGAGCGTGAATCATATAGTAGATATGATCAACATAATGATGTTCACCATTGAAAGCTATTCCATTTCACGTGATGATCGGTTATGGTTTAGTTGATTTGGATCACATGATCACTTAGAAGATTAGAGGGATGTCTATCTAAGTGGGAGTTCTTAAGTAATATGATTAATTGAACTTAAATTTATCATGAACTTAGTCTTGGTAGTATTTTGCAAATCATGTTGTAGATCAATAGCTCCTGTTGTTGCTTCCCTGTGTTTATTTTGAAAGATGTTAGTAGCAATGATGCGGATTGGATCCGTGATCTGAGGTTTATCCTCATTGTTGCACAGAAGAATTATGTCCTTGATGCACCGCTAGCTGACAGACCTATTGCAGGAGCAGATGCAGACGTTATGAACGTTTGGCTAGCTCAATATGATGACTACTTGATAGTTTAGTGCATCATGCTTAACGGCTTAGAATCGGGACTTCAAAGACGTTTTGAACGTCATGGACCATATGGATGTTCCAGGAGTTGAAGTTAATATTTCAAGCAAATACCCGAGATGAGAGATATGAAGTTTTCAACAAGTTCTATAGCTAAAAGATGGAGGAGAATCGCTCAACTAGTGAGCATGTGCTCAGATTGTCTGGGTACTACAATCGCTTGAATCAAGTGGGAGTTAATCTTCCAGATAAGATAGTGATTGACAGAATTCTCTAGTCACCATCACCAAGTTAGTAGAACTACGTGATGAACTATAGTATGCAAGGGATGACGAAAACGACTCCCGAGCTTTTCATGATGATGGAATCGATGAAGGTAGAAATCAAGAAAGAGCATCAAGTGTTGATGGTTGACAAGACCAATAGTTTCAAGAAAAGGGCAAAGGGAAGAAGGGGAACTTCAAGAAGAACGGCAAGCAAGTTGCTGCTCAAGTGAAGAAGCCTAGTAGCAATGATGCGGATTGGATCCGTGATCTGAGGTTTATCCTCATTGTTGCACAGAAGAATTATGTCCTTGATGCACCGCTAGCTGACAGACCTATTGCAGGAGCAGATGCAGACGTTATGAACGTTTGGCTAGCTCAATATGATGACTACTTGATAGTTTAGTGCATCATGCTTAACGGCTTAGAATCGGGACTTCAAAGACGTTTTGAACGTCATGGACCATATGGATGTTCCAGGAGTTGAAGTTAATATTTCAAGCAAATACCCGAGATGAGAGATATGAAGTTTTCAACAAGTTCTATAGCTAAAAGATGGAGGAGAATCGCTCAACTAGTGAGCATGTGCTCAGATTGTCTGGGTACTACAATCGCTTGAATCAAGTGGGAGTTAATCTTCCAGATAAGATAGTGATTGACAGAATTCTCTAGTCACCATCACCAAGTTAGTAGAACTACGTGATGAACTATAGTATGCAAGGGATGACGAAAACGACTCCCGAGCTTTTCATGATGATGGAATCGATGAAGGTAGAAATCAAGAAAGAGCATCAAGTGTTGATGGTTGACAAGACCAATAGTTTCAAGAAAAGGGCAAAGGGAAGAAGGGGAACTTCAAGAAGAACGGCAAGCAAGTTGCTGCTCAAGTGAAGAAGCCCAAGTCTGGTCCTCAGCCTGAGACTAAGTGCTTATACTTCAAAGGGACTGGTCACTGGAAGCGGAACTACCCCAAGTATTTGGCGGATAAGAAGGATGGCAAAGTGAACATAAGTATATTTGATATACATGTTATTGATGTGTACTTTACTAGTGTTTATAGCAACCCCTCAGTATTTGATACTAGTTCAGTTGCTAAGATTAGTAACTCGAAACGGGAGTTGCAGAATAAACAGAGACTAGTTAAGGGTGAAGTGACGATGTGTGTTGGAAGTGGTTCCAAGATTGATATGATCATCATCGCACACTCCCTATACTTTCGGGGTTAATGTTGAACCTAAATAAGTGTTATTTGGTGTTTGCGTTGAGCATAAATATGATTTGATCATGTTTTTTGTAATACGGTTATTCATTTAAGTAAGAGAATAAATTGTTGTTCTGTTTACATGAATAAAACCTTATGTGGTTACACACCCAATGAAAATAGTTCATTGGATCTCGATCGGTAGTGATACACATATTCATAATGTTGAAGCCAAAAGATGCAGAGTTGATAATGATAGTGCAACTTATTTGTGGCACTGCCGTTTAGGTCATATTGGTGTAAAGCGCATGAAGAAACTCCATCCTGATGGGCTTTTGGAACCACTTGATTATGAATCACTTGGTACTTGCGAACTGTGCCTCATGGGCAAGATGACTAAAACACCGTTCTCCGGTACTATGGAGAGAGCAACAGATTTGTTGGAAATCATACATACAGATGTATGTGGTCCAATGAATGTTGAAGCTCGTGGCAGATATCGTTATTTTCTCACCTTCACAGATGATTTAAGCAGATATGGGTATATCTACTTAATGAAACATAAGTCTAAAACATTTGAAAAGTTCAAAGAATTTCAGAGTGAAGTTGAAAATCATCATAACAAGAAAATAAAGTTTCTACGATCTGATCGTGGAGGAGAATATTTGAGTTACGAGTTTGGTCTACATTTGAAACAATGCGGAATAGTTTCGCAACTAACGCCACCCGGAACACCACAGCGTAATGGTGTATCCGAACGTCGTAATCGTACTTTACTTGATATGGTGCGATCTATGATGTCTCTTACAGATTTACCGCTATCATTTTGGGGTTATGCTCTAGAGACAGCCGCATTCACGTTAAATAGGGCACCATCAAAAATCCGTTGAGACGACGCCTTATGAACTGTGGTTTGGCAAGAAACCAAAGTTGTCATTTCTGAAAGTTTGGGGCTGCGATGCTTATGTGAAAAAACTTCAACCTGATAAGCTCAAACCCAAATCAGAGAAATGTGTCTTCATAGGATACCCAAAGAAGACTGTTGGGTACACCTTCTATCACAGATCCGAAGGCAAGACATTTGTCGCTAAGAATGGATCCTTTCTAGAGAAGGAGTTTCTCTCGAAAGAAGTGAGTGGGAGGAAAGTACAACTTGATGAGGTAACTGTACCTGCTCCCTTATTGGAAAGTAGTACATCACAGAAACCGGTTTCTGTGACACCTACACCAATTAGTGAGGAAGCTAATGATAATGATCATGAAACTTCAGAACAAGTTACTACTGAACCTCGTAGATCAACCAGAGTAAGATCTGCACCAGAGTGGTACCATAATCCTATTCTGGAAGTCATGCTACTTGATCATGATGAACCTACGAACTATGAAGAAGCGATGGTGAGCCCAGATTCCGCAAAATGGCTTGAAGCCATGAAATTTGAGATGGGATCCATGTATGAGAACAAAGTATGGACTTTGGTTGACTTGCCCAATGATCGGCAAGCAATTGAGAATAAATGGATCTTCAAAAAGAAGACTGACGCTGATGGTAATATTACTGTCTACAAAGCTCGACTTATCGAAAAAGGTTTTTGACAAAGTTCAAGGTATTGACTACGATGAGATTTTCTCACTCGTATCAATGCTTAAAGTCTGTCCGAATCATGTTAGCAATTGCCACATTTTATGAAATCTGGCAAATGGATAACAAAACTGCAATCCTTAATGGATTTCTTAAAGAAGAGTTGTATATGATGCAACCAGAAGGTTTTGTCAATCCTAAATGTGCTAACAAAATATGCAAGCTCCAGCGATCCATCTATGGACTGGTGCAAGCATCTCGGAGTTGGAATATACGCTTTGATAAGTTGATCAAAGCATATAGTTTTATACAGACTTGCGGTGAAGCCTGTATTTACAAGAAAGTGAGTGGGAGCACTACATCATTTCTGATAAGTATATGTAAATGACATATTGTTGATCGGAGATAATGTAGAATTATTCTGCAAAGCATAAAGGAGTTTTTGAAAGGAGTTTTTCAAAGAAAGACCTCGGTGAAGCTGCTTACATATTGAGCATCGAGATCTATAGAGATAGATCAAGACGCTTGATAAGTTTTTCAATGAGTACATGCCTTGACAAGATTTTGAAGTAGTTCAAAATGGAACAGTCAAAGAAAGAGGTCTTGCATGTGTTACAAGGTGTGAAGTTGAGTAAGACTCAAAACCCGACCACAACAGAAGATAGAGAGAGAATGAAAGTCATTCCCTATGCCTCAGCCATAGGTTCTATAAAGTATGCCATGCTGTGTACCAGACCTATTGTATACCCTGCCCTAAGTTTGGCAAGGGAGTACAATAGTGATCTAGGAGTAGATCACTGGACATTGGTCAAAATTATCCTTAGTGGAATAAGGATATGTTTCTCGATTATAGAGGTGACAAAAGGTTCGTCGTAAAGGGTTACGTCGATGCAAACTTTGACACTGATCCAGATGATTCTAAGTCTCAATCTGGATGCATATTGAAAGTGGGAGCAATTAGCTAGAGTAGCTCCGTGCAGAGCATTGTTAACATAGAAATTTGCAAAATACATACGGATCTGAATATGGCAGACCCGTTGACTAAACTTCTCTCATAGGAAAAACATGATCACACCTTAGTACTCTTTGGGTGTTAATCACATAGCGATGTGAACTAGATTATTGACTCCAGTAAAACCTTTGAGTGTTGGTCACATAATGATGTGAACTATTGGTGTTAAATCACAAGGCAATGTGAACTAGATTATTGACTCTAGTGCAAGTGGGAGACTGAAGGAAATATACCCTAGAGGCAATAATAAAGTTATTATTTATTTCCTTATTTCATGATAAATGTTTATTATTCATGCTAGAATTGTATTAACCGGAAACATAATACATGTGTGAATACATAGACAAACAGAGTGTCACTAGTATGCCTCTACTTGACTAGCTCGTTAATCAAAGATGGTTATGTTTCCTAACCATAGATAAAGAGTTGTTATTTGATTAACGGGATCACATCATTAGGAGAATGATGTGATTGACATGACCCATTCCATTAGCTTAGCACCCGGTCGTTTAGTATGTTGCTATTGCTTTCTTCATGACTTATACATGTTCCTATGACTATGAGATTATGCAACTCCCGTTTGCCGGAGGAACACTTTGTGTGCTACCAAACGTCACAACGTAACTGGGTGATTATAAAGGAGCTCTACAGGTGTCTCCAAAGGTAAATGTTGGGTTGGCGTATTTCGAGATTAGGATTTGTCACTACGATTGTCGTAGAGGTATCTCTGGGCCCTCTCGGTAATACACATCACCTAAGCCTTGCAAGCAATGCAACTAATGAGTTAGTTGCGAGATGATGTATTACGGAACGAGTAAAGAGACTTGCCGGTAATGAGATTGAACTAGGTATTGAGATACCGACGATCGAATCTCGGGCAAGTAACATACCGATGACAAAGGGAACAACGTATGTTGTTATGCGGTCTGACCGATAAAAGATCTTCGTAGAATATGTAGGAGCCAATATGAGCATCCAGGTTCCGCTATTGGTTATTGACCGGAGACATGTCTCGGTCATGTCTACATTGTTCTTGAACCCGTAGGGTCCGCACGCTTAAGGTTTCGATGATAGTTATATTATGAGTTTATTGGTTTTGATGTACCGAAGTTAGTTTGGAGTCCCGGATGTGATCACGGACATGACGAGGAGTCCCGAAATGGTCGAGACATAAAGATTGATATATTGGACGACTATATTCGGACACCGGAAGTGTTCCGGGTGATTTCAGAGAAAACCAGAGTACCGGAACCCCCCTCGGGAGAAGTAATGGGCCATATGGGCCTTAGTGGAGAGGGAGAAGGGTAGCCAGGGTGGGCCGCGCGCCTCCTCCCCCATGGTCCGAATTGGACTAGGAGACGGGGGGCGGCGCCCCCCTTTCCTTCTCCCTCCCCACTTCCTTCACCCTCCTAGTAGGAGTCCTACTCCTACTAGGAGGAGGACTCCTCCTTGGCCCGCCAAAGGGCCGGCCGGCCTCCTCCCCTTGCTCCTTTATATACGGGGCAGGGGGCACCCCTAGACACACAAGTTGATCCACGTGATCGTTTTCTTAGCCGTGTGCGGTGCCCCTTCCACCATAATCCTCGATAATATTGTAGCGATGCTTAGGCGAAGCCCTGCGATGGTAGAACATCAAGATCGTCACCACGCCGTCGTGCTGACGGAACTCTTCCCCGACACTTTGCTGGATCGGAGTCCGGGGATCGTCATCGAGCTGAACATGTGCTAAAACTCGGAGGTGCCGTAGTTTCGGTGCATGATCGGTCGGGCCGTGAAGACGTACGACTACATCAACCGCGTTGATATAACGCTTCCGCTTTCGGTCTACGAGGGTACATAGAAAACACTCTCCCCTCTCATTGCTATGCATCACCATGATCTTGCGTGTGCGTAGGAAATTTTTTGAAATTACTACGTTCCCCAACAAATGCTTGTCACTAGGGCCCGAGTGCCATGATTTCAGATCTGAACCTATTATGTTTTCATCAATATATGAGAGTTCTTGATCCTATCTTGCAAGTCTATAGTCACCTATTATGTGTTATGATCCGTTAACCCCGAAGTGACAATAATCGGGATACTTACCGGTGATGACCATAGTTTGAGGAGTTCATGTATTCACTATTTGCTAATGCTTTGTTCCGGTACTCTATTAAAAGGAGGCCTTAATATCCCTTAGTTTCCATTAGGACCCCCTGCCACAGGAGGGTAGGACAAAAGATGTCATGCAAGTTCTTTTCCATAAGCATGTATGACTATATTCGGAAAACATGCCTACATTAGATTGATGAACTGGAGCTAGTTCTGTGTCACCCTAGGTTTTGATTGTTACATGATGAACCGCATCCGGCATAATTCTCCATCACCGATCCATTGCCTATGAGCTTTCCATATATTGTTCTTCGCTTATTTACTTTTCCGTTGCTATTGCTATCATCACTACAAAATACCAAAAACATTACTTTTGCTACCGTTACCTTTTGCTATCGTTACCACTACTATCATATTACTTTGCTACCAAATACTTTGCTGCAGATATTAAGTTTCCAGGTGTGGTTGAATTGACAACTCAGCTGATAATACTTGAGAATATTCTTTGGCCCCCCTTGTGTCGAATCAATAAATTTGGGTTGAATACTCTACCCTCGAAAACTGTTGCGATCCCCTATACTTGTGGGTTATCAAGATTATTTTCTGGCGCCGTTGCCGGGGAGCATAGCTCTATTCTTTGAGTCACTTGGGATTTATATCTGTTTATCATTATGAAGAACTTGAGAGATCCAAAAACCAAGATTTATCCCTCAACTACGAGGGGAGGTAAGGAATTGCCATCTAGCTCTGCACTTGATTCACCTTCTGTTTTGAGTAAGCTTGCGACACCTAAACCTGCTTCTGCTATTCGTTCTGATATGCCGCATGTTATTGATGATGTCACTTCTGTTATGCATGATACTTATGATGAAACTACTTCTATGCTTGATACTACTGTGCCACTAGGTGAATTTCTTGATGAACAACTTGCTAGGGCTAGAGAGAATGAAAATATTGAATCTGATAATACTGATGAAAGTGATGATGAAGACTTGCCTATTATTTCTAAGGGTTATGTTTTTGATAAAGAAGCTTCTTTAGCTATTTTAGCTTGCAAAGATAGATACGAACTCAAGAGGTTATTAGCTAAATGGAATCAGCAATCTCTTAATGCTAGAATGAAACCTGACCCTGCTTTTGCTACTTCACCTATTTGTGTTACTGATAAGGATTATGAATTCTCTGTTGACCCCGATATAATTACTTTTAGGTTGAATCTGATCCTTTTCATGGCTATGAATCTGAAACTGTTGTGGCACATCTTACTAAATTAAATGATATAGCCACCCTGTTCACTAATGATGAGAGAACCCGTTACTTTTATATCCTTAAAATATTTCTGTTCTCATTAAAGGGTGATGCTAAGATATGGTTTAATTCTCTTGATCCTGGTTGTGTGTGCGTAGTACCCAGGATATGATTTATTACTTCTCTGCTAAATATTTCCCTGCTCATAAGAAACAAGCTGCTTTAAGGGATATATATATAATTTTGTGCAAATTGAAGAAGAGAGTCTCCCACAAGCTTGGGGGAGGCTTCTCAAGTTACTTAATGCTTTGCCTGATCATCCTCTTAAGAAAAATGGAATACTTGATATCTTTTATAATGGACTAACCGATGCCTCCAGAGATTACCTGGATAGTTGTGCTGGTTCTGTTTTTAGGGAAAGAACGTTGGATGAAGCTGAAATTCTATTGAATAATATGTTGGCAAATGAAAATAATTGGACACTTCCTGAGCCAAATCCTGAGCCTATTCCTAAACCAACTCCGAAGAAGAGGGGTATTCTATTTCTCGGTCCTGAAGATATGCAAGAGGCAAAGAAATCTATGAAAGAAAAAGGTATTAAAGCTGAAGATGTTAAGAATTTACCTCCTATTAAAGAAATACACGGTCTTAATTTACCGCCTGTTGAAGAAACACATGATCTTAATCCATTACCTATTGAAGAAGTACATGGTCTTGATAACCCAACACAGGTAGTAAAGGTAAATTCTCTCTATAGATATGATAAAGCTGAAATCCCATTTACTAAGTTTGCTAGCCCATGTTTATATGAGTTTGATAAATTTATAGCTAAGCAAGAAGACTTCAATCCTTATTTTGGTAGACAATTGAAATACAATTCAAATATGCTTGAACACTTGGGTGATTATATGGCTAATGTTAAAAGTGAACTTAAACTTATTAGTAAACATGCTTCTATTGTTACCACTCAAGTAGAACAAGTACTTAAAGCTCAAAATGATTTACTCAATGAATTGAATAGTAAGAAAAATGATAATGCTGGTAGAGTTATGACTAGAGGTGGTAGAATGACTCAGGAACCTTTGTATCCTGAAGGCCACCCTAAGAGAATCGAGCAAGATTCTCAGAGAAAAAATATAGATGCGCCTAGTCCTTCTAAAAGGAAGAAAAAGAAAAATCATAGGACTTTGCATGCTTCTAGTGAACCTGTTACTGAAACACCTGAGAATCCAAATGATATTTCTATTTCTGATGCTGAAACACAATCTGGTAATGAACCTGAAACTAGTGATAATGTTAATGATAATGTTCATGATGATGCTCAACCTAGTAATGATAATGACATAGAAATTGAACCTGCTGTTGATCTTGATAACCCACAATCAAAGAATCAACGTTATGATAAGAAATACTTTGTTGCTAGGAAACACGGTAAAGAAAGAGAACCACGGGTTGAGAAACCCATGCCTTTTCCTCCCAAACCATCCAAGAAAAAGGATGATGAGGATTTTGAGCGCTTTGCTGAAATGATTAGACCTATCTTTTTGCGTATGCGATTAACTGATATGCTCAAAACCAATCCTTATGCTAAGTACATGAAAGATATTATTACAAATAAAAGAAAGATACCGGGAGCTGAAATTTCCACCATGCTTGCTAATTATACTTTTAAGGGTGGAATACCAAAGAAACTTGGAGATCCCGGTGTACCAACTATACCATGCTCCATTAAAAGAAACTATGTTAAAACTGCTTTATGTGATCTTGGAGCCAGTGTTAGTGTTATGCCTCACTCTTTATATCGTAGACTTGATTTGAATAAGTTGACACCTACTGAAATACCTTTGCAAATGGCTGATAAATCAACTGCTATACCTGTCAGTATTTGTGAGGATGTGCCTGTTGTAGTTGCAAACGTTACTATTTTAACGGACTTTGTTATTCTTGATATTCCCGAGGACGATAGTATATCTATTATTCTTGGAAGACCCTTTTTGAATACTGCAGGGGCTGTTATTGATTGCACTAAAGGCAATGTTACTTTTCATGTTAATGGTAATGAGCATATGGTACACTTTCCGAGGAAACAACCTCAAGTTAATAGTATCAACTCTATTGGAAAAATTCCATCAATTATATTTGGAGGTTTTGAATTTCCTCTTACTACTGTCAAGAAGAAATATGATATTCTTATTATTGGGGATGTGCATATCCCAGTTGAGGTAACATAGTGTTATTCGAAATTTCTCCGGTTTCATGTTATTCGGAATGAGTTCGTTAACAAGACTTGATCAACCTTGTTAGTGGGTTCCTTTTGATGAGCATGAGATGGATGAAACTAGGAGACACAACCTTCTATACCCTCCTTTTACTTTATGTTATTCATATTTAATAAAATAAAAATAGTATTTTCTCGTCTATTATCTGATTATCCGTGCAATATAAAAATACCCCAAAAATAAAAGTTCTTCAGATGCCCTGAAATTTAAATATGATTTTTTTTCTGGAATATTTGAGAATATTTGGCATCGAGAACACAGCAGGGGGGTCATCCACCTGGCCACGAGGGTGGAGGGTGCGCCCTACCCCCCTGGGCGCGCCCCCTGCCTCGTGGGCCCATGGTGGCCCTCCTCCACTTATTCCTGCACCCACACACTTCTTCTTCCTCCCACAAACACGAATATCCAGCTCAAGCACGAGTTCTAGCTCATTTTATTGCGATTTTCGATCTCCTTTCTCAAAGCACCTCTCACAAAACTGCTTGGGGAGATTGCTCCTTGGTATGTGACTCCTCCATTGGTCCGATTAGTTTTTGTTCTAGTGCTTTATTCATTGCAAATTTTTGCTGCTTAGGTGACCCTGTTCTTGAGCTTGCATGTCAAATTTATATGGTCAAAAGTAGTTTTGATGCATGATATATGCTCTAGGCACTTGTAGGAGTAGTTGCTATCAATATTATTGAGTTTGGTTCACTTTTATCTAGAAGTTACTAAAAATTTCAGAAATTTTTCAGAGGAAGAAATATGCTTAGGAAAATGTTCCAAGGTGGTTTTTCAAGGAAGCAAGGACCCAGACTTGCAATGCGTGATGCTGATGAAGAGTCACCAAGAGACGCTCTAGTGGGTCCTTGTGAATGGCCTTCGGAAAATTTTATGGATCGAGCGGGAATTAAAGAAGAATTTAACGCATATTTGTGTAACGCTGATCTTGTGAGCTTCGAGGAAGAAAAGTGCAGCCAGTATCACTATCTCACTAGTTCCTTTGTGAGGAGGTTTGAATTTTCATCTTCATGTAATTCTCCAGTTGTCCTGTTTGATCTTTATGAAAATTCTTACACTATGGACTTAGAGGATTTTACCACTGCTTGCAAACTTCCACAATGGGGTAGTATCAGGGAACCTCGCAAATCTGAATTTAGAGATTTTCTTGCTAGTATAACTGTGGGGGAATCTAGAGATATAACACAAGCTACCATAGGGAGCATTCATTTTCCTGCTATACATTATTTTGCTCTCTTCATAGGTAGATGCATTAACGGTAAAGATGAATCATGTAACGTGTGTGTCCCCGACCTTAGTATTCTTAGGAGTGATGTGTTGGGAGATAAATCTTATAATTTGGGAGCCATTGTTGCACGTAGGTTGCATCTTAATAGATTTAATGGAGATTTCTTTGGTGGAATTTATGCAACCTGCATAGCTAATTTTCTTGGTGTAGCCATACGCGAAGATGATATTGAATTACCTCCTGCTTACCTAGATTTTAATGCTATGGTTCACCATCAGTTTGTCGATAGGAATGAATCACCTCTCCAGTATCGCTTAATCTTTGACAGACGCCGTGCTGTCCGTATTACTCTCCTTGCTCATGCCTTCTTTGATTATCAGGCAAGAGGAAGATATGTTATTACCAGAGAGGAGGCAGATGAGTACGAGAGGAGGGCGGAGGCCGCTCGTCGCCACGCTGCATCTCAGGAGGCGATAACCGCTGCATCTCAGTATGACCCCAACTTTTATTATGGATATCCGCCAGGCCAGCCGTGGCCATAGACCAACTTAGGCCAAAAGCCTAAGCTTGGGGGAGTACGTATTTCTCACCGACATTACATTTATGTTCACACACTCATTGCTAGATGTCGGTGCTCATACTTTTTCATTGTATCATCCATGCTAGTTTATTTTCCCTTTTTATGGTTTCTTCGTGTGTGTCTGATAAACCTTAAGAAAAACCAAAAAAATTATTTGTAGCTTTTAATTAGTTTACTTTCCATGCTTGTAGTAGTAATTAAAAAAAAATCCAAAAAGATTTCATGTTCTTCTTTTGCTTGTTGGGAGCTTTCCCATGTAAATAGTTTTATTTCTTTTCTTTTCTTTGGGGGTCGATAGGAGAAGACCATAATTAAATTGTTGAAATGGGTCTTATATGCATAATTATTGATCTGACAAAAGAGCCCATATTGCCTTGTCTTCTCCTATTTATTGAATGCTTGTAGATTCCAGCTTAGTCCAATGCACGCACACTCTTATTATTATTCACATCATTCGGTCGTGCAAGTGAAATACAATAATGATGATATATGATGGACTGGCTGAGATGAGAAAAGCTGGTATGAACTCGACCTCTCTTGTTTTTGTAGATATGATTAGTTCATCGTTCCTGATTCAGCCTATTATGAATAAACATGTTTGCAATGACAACTAGAGATCATAGTTTCTTGTGCCATGCTTGATTAGCTATGAGTTATAATGGTTTACCTTGCGTGCCACCATGCTATTAAAATGGTTGTGATGTGGTATGATGGGGTGGTATCATCCTCTGAATGATTTAAGTGACTTGACTTGGCACATGTTCACGCATGTAGTTGAAACAAAATCAACATAGCCTTCACGATATTTATGTTCATGGTGGATTATATCCTACCCATGCTTGCATTCGGTGTTAATTAATTTTAATGCATGTTCATGACTGTTGTGGCTCTCTAGCTGGTCACTTCCCATCTTTTGCTAGCCTTCACCTGTACTAAGCGGGAATACTGCTTGTGCATCCAACTCTATAAACCCCAAAGTTATTCCATATGAGTCCACCATACCTACCTATATACGGTATCTACCTGCCGTCCCAAGTAAATTTGTATGTGCCTGATACGTCTCCAACGTATCTATAATTTTTGATTGCTCCATGCTATATTATCTACTGTTTTGGATGTTTATGGGCTTTATTATACACTTTTATATCATTTTTGGGACTAACCTATTAACCCAGAGCCCAATGCCAGTTTCTATTTTTACCTTGTTTTAGAGTATCGCAGAAAAGGAAAATCAAACGGAGTCCAATTGACCTGAAACTTCACGTAACTTATTTTTGGAAGGAAAGCAACCTGATGGACTTGGAGTGCACGTCAGGAAAGAAACGAGGGAGCCACGAGGTAGGGGGGGCGCCCACCCCCCTAGGGCGCGCCCTCCACCCTCGTGGGCCCCTCGTGCCCCCCTGACGTACTTCTTCCGCCTATATATCTCCATATACCCTAAAAACATCCGGGAGCATAATAGATCGGGAGTTCCGCCGCCAGAAGCCTCCGTAGCCACCGAAAGCCAATCTAGACCCGTTCCGGCACCCTGCCGGAGGGGGCAATCCCTCTCCGGTGGCCATCTTCATCATCCTGGTGCTCTCCATGACGAGGAGGGAGTAGTTCTCCCTCGGGGCTGAGGGTATGTACCAGTAGCTATGTGTTTGATCTCTCTATCTCTCTCTCTCTCTCGTGTTCTTGAGGTGATACAATCTTGATGTATCGCGAGCTTTGCTATTATAGTTGGATCTTATGTTACTCCTCCCCCTCTACTCTCTTGTAATGGATTGAGTTTTCCCTTTGAAGTTATCTTATCGGATTGAGTCTTTAAAGATTTGAGAACACTTGATGTATGTCTTGCCGTGCGTATCTATGGTGACAATGGGATACCACGTGATTCACTTGATGTATGTTTTGGTGATCAACTTGCGGGTTCCGCCCATGAACCTATGCATAGGGGTTGGCATACGTTTTCGTCGTGATTCTCCGGTAGAAACTTTGGGGCACTCTTTGAGGTCCTATGTGTTGGTTGAATAGATGAATCTGAGATTGTGTGATGCATATCGTATAATCATACCCACGGATACTTGAGGTGACATTGGAGTATCTAGGTGACATTAGGGTTTTGGTTGATTTGTGTCTTAAGGTGTTATTCTAGTATGAACTCTAGGGCTGTTTGTGACACTTATAGGAATAGCCCAACGGATTGATTGGAAAGAATAACTTTGAGGTGGTTTCGTACCCTACCATAATCTCTTCGTTCGTTCTCCGCTATTAGTGACTTTGGAGTGACTCTTTGTTGCATGTTGAGGGATAGTTATGTGATCCAATTATGTTATTATTGTTGAGGGAACTTGCACTAGCGAAAGTATGAACCCTATGCCTTGTTTCAACACATTGCAATACCATTTACGCTCACTTTTATCATTAGTTACCTTGCTGTTTTTATATTTTCAGATTACAAAAACCTTTATCTACCATCCATATACCACTTGTATCACCATCTCTTTGCCGAACTAGTGCACCTATACAATTTACCATTGTATTGGGTGTGTTGGGGACACAAGAGACTCTTTGTTATTTGGTTGCAGGGTTGCTTGAGAGAGACCATCTTCATCCTACGCCTCCTACGGATTGATAAACCTTAGGTCATCCACCTGAGGGAAATTTGCTACTGTCCTACAAACCTCTGCACTTGGAGGCCCAACAACGTCTACAAGAAGAAGGTTGTGTAGTAGACATCAAGATCTTTTCTAGCGCCGTTTCCGGGGAGGTGAGTGCTTGAAGGTATATCTTTAGATCTTGCAATCGAGTCTTTTAGTTTCTTGTTTTATCACTAGTTTAGTTAATAAAAGAAAACTATAAAAATGGAATTGAGTTTGTCTCATACACTTCACCTTTTTAATATCTTTCGTGAGTATGATGGAAAGGATAATTGTGCTCAAGTGCTAGAAGAGGAAATCTATAAAATGTTTGGCACTAAATATTTGAATGATGAGCCTGATTGCAATGTTGTTAGTACGAATTCTTTGAATATCCATGATACTAATTATGATTGCACTAGTTATGATGAAAATGTCTCCTATAAACATGTCAATTTTTGTGGAGTGCATTGGGTTTGTAAGTACATACCAAAAAGGGAAGATAGATATTGCAAGAAGCATAAGTACTTAGAAACTAAATTGTTGCAAGAAAGGCTAGATGAATGTGCTAAAAATTTAAATTATCTTGGCCATACTTGTGAGCTTTCCAATGAACATGATCATTTCAGTACCCAATGCAAATTGTTTCATGATCGTATCGTGTCCAAAAATTGTGATGACTTGATTTCCCTTACACATCATAATGAACTTAGTTTGCTTATGGGTTATGAAGAAATGAAACGTATAACTAATCATCTTCCAGAATTTGCCCGTTACAAACTTCTTGGCTTTGATCTGGAGGAAATTTATATGTATTGTGCGGTGAATTGTATTGAAAATCCTTATATTGCCAACTACATAAAGAAAAGAAAACAAATAGAAGATGAAGAGAATACTAATGAAAGGGAAGAGACTTCCCAATATCCTTCTATTATTTCTTATGATGAATCAGGTAACGAGGAGGAGCCTCCTATTCAACCAATCTCATTAATAAGGAGCTCCAAAAAGAGGATTGAACCCACACATGATGTGGTGCAGAAGAAGAAAAGAAAAAGGAAGAGAGGTAAGAAGATATATCTCCCAAATAATGTTGCTCCTATTACTATTGTGCCTCATGAAAATATAATTGTGGAAGATAATGATACTTCTTATGATCTTGAAAATGTTTTTGGCACTTGCTTGGAAGAATATGATAATTGCTATACTATTGGTGCTATCCATACTATTAATTATGAGAGTGATTATGCTTATGATATGAAAAGTCCCAAGCTTGGGGATGCTATGTTTGATGAAGATGATGTTTTTGAGAATATATTTGCTGCAATTAATGTCTGTCCCAAGCTTGGGGATGCTACGTTTAATGAAGATGATATTTTTAGTCTCCCAAGTTTTGATATGCAAATTTATAATGATGATAGCATGCCTCCTACTTATGATGATTATTGTGATGATACTTATGCTATAAAAAGTAGTGATTATATTTATAAAACTTGTCATGATTATGGTTACCCCTTTTCTGAACATTACTCTTTTAATGTGGAAACAATTTATAGTATCCAAGTCTCTTATGATACTCCCACTATCCCGAATGAGAAGAATTTTGCTTATGTGGAGAGTAATAAAATTTCTATGCTTGTAGATCATGAAAAGAATGCTTTAGGTGCTGGTTATATTGTTGAATTCATTCATGATGCTACTGAAAATTATTACAAGGGAGGAATATATGCTTGTAGGAATTGCAATAATACCAAGTTTCCTCTCTATGTGCTTAAAGTTTTGAAGCTATGCTTGTTTTACCTTCCTATGCTAGTTGATTATTGTTCCCACAAGTTGTTTGCTCACAAAATCCCTATGCATAGGAAGAGGGTTAGACTTAAATGTGCTAGTCATATTATTCAAGATGCTCTCTTTATGTTACAGTTCTTATCCTTTATGTGAGCATCATTGAAATCATCATGCCTAGCTAGGGGCGTTAAACGATAGCGCTTGTTGGGAGGCCACCCAATCATATTCTTGTTCTTTAATTTTTGCTTCTGTTTAGTAATAAATAAATTATCTAGTCTCTTTTATGATTGAGTTTTTATGTTTTAATTAGTGTTTGTGCCAAGTAGAACCGTTGGGAAGACTTGGGGAAAGTCTTGTTGATCTTGCTGTAAAAACAGAAACTTTAGCGCTCACTTCCGCCACTCAAAGACATATCACCCGCGGGGCATCTACACACGTACATACTGGAAGGCTACGATGGTGGCTGGTGCACGAACCTTATATATCATTCATATAGCATGTCGGTAAAGATTCACGAATCTTACAACGTAGCAGACTATATTTTTATTATTTACATCATATCTTCAAAACACATCAAGGCATTCTTTAAAATCCGGCAGATGCAATATTTATGAAGGGTGTTACTTATCGTTCATTGTGAACGGAGCAAATTGAGAAGGAGATGATAAATATTACCAATTGAGCGAGGGTAGAACGCAAATGATCCGAATGGTGAGCTCGAAGATTGCAATGGGCTCACCAAAATAAACACCACCTCCCAATTAAGAAGGGAAGTCTACGTATACGGAAAACTAATTCACTGTGTGAATGCGCCAGGTCTAGAACGCATAGAAGTGTTGCGGGATTAGTTACTAGGCAGATTGAGGCGGAATCGGCTACAGGCGACCCAGGCCTGATCTAGAGGAGAAAATATATTAAGAGACCGGAAATTCACGTAAACAAAATAAAAACCTCAGTCACTAATTGTACTAGGCGTGTGAGTTTCAAATCAAGGGTGTTGCAGGTGTCTCTGAAATCCCAGAGACGGATCCCTGATGATGAACGTCGCGAGAAAGGGCTTACGACAAGACCCGAATTCCCAGACCGAGATCAAAAGAGCGAGCGATTGGCAAGAAGCAGAAGCGGATGTCAGCTTTAGATAACAGAAACCATACCAACGACCGGAATGTGACCCTGATATTGGGAAAGTATAACCATAGAGGAATTGGAAGTATTTTAACACAATATAAATAAATAATGAGTTCATTACAGTACCTTGAAGTGGTTGTTATTTTCCTTATACTAACGGAGCTTACGAGTTTTCTGTTAAGTTTTGTGTTGTGAAGTTTTCAAGTTTTGGGTAAAGATTCGATGGACTATGGAATAAGGAGTGGCAAAGATCCTAAGCTTGGGGATGCCCAAGGCACCCCAAGGTAATATTCAAGGACAACCAAGCCTAAGCTTGGGGATGCCCCAGAGGCATCCCCTCTTTCTTTTCATCGGTAACTTTACTTGGAGCTATATTTTTATTCACCACATGATATGTGTTTTGCTTGGAGCGTCATGTCATTTTATTTTGTTTTGCTTGCTGTTTGAATAAATACCAAGATCTGAAATTATATAATGTTAGAGAGTCTTCACATAGTTACATAATTATTCGACTACTCATTGATCTTCACTTATATCTTTTGGAGTAGTTTGTCATTTTGCTCTAGTGCTTCACTTATCTTTTTAGAGCACGGACGTGAGTTTTAATTTAAAATTTTCTACGCATCACCAAGATCAATCTATGGAGTAATCTAGCAACGAGGGGAAAGGGAGAGTGCATCTACATACCCTTGTAGATCGCTAAGCGGAAGCGTTCAAGTGAACGGGGTTGATGGAGTCGTACTCGTCGTGATCCAAATCACCGATGATCCTAGTGCCGAACGGACGGCACCTCCGCGTTCAACACACGTACAGCCCGGTGACGTCTCCTACGCCTTGATCCAGCAAGGGGAGAAGGAGAGGTTGGGGAAGACTCCATCCAGCAGCAGCACGACGGCATGGTGGTGAAGGAGGAGCGTGGTAATCCTGCAGGGCTTCGCCAAGCACCGTAGGAGAAGAGGAGGACTTGGGAGAGGGGGAGGGCTGCGCAGAACTTGGGTGCGGCTGCCCTCCCAACCCCCACATATATATAGGGCAAGGGAGAGGGGGCCGGCCCCCTCAGATCCAATCTGAGGAGGGGCGGCGGCCAAGGGGGGTTGCCTTGCCCCCCAAGGCAAGGGGGGCGCCCCCCCTTTAGGGTTCCCCCAAACCCTAGGCGCATGGGCCCTAAGGGGGGAGGCGCCCAGCCCACTAAGGGGCTGGTCCCTCTCCACACACGGCCCATAGGGCCCTCCGGGGCAGGTGGACCCTCCCGGTGGACCCCCGAAACCCCTTCGGTGGTCCCGGTACAATACCGGTAACCCCCGAATTATTCCGGTGACCGTATGATGACTTCCCATATATAAATCTTTACCTCCGGACCATTCCGGAACTCCTCGTGACGTCCGGGATCTCATCCGGGACTCCGAACAACATTCGGTAACCACGTACATCTATTCCCTATAACCCTAGCATCATCGAACCTTAAGTGTGTAGACCCTACGGGCTCGGGAGTCATGCAGACATGGCCGAGACAACTCTCCGGTCAATAACCAACAGCGGGATCTGGATACCCATGTTGGCTCCCACATGCTCCACGATGATCTCATCGGATGAACCACGATGTCAAGGATTCAATCAATCCCGTATACAATTCCCTTTGTCTATCAGTACAATACTTGCCCGAGATTCGATCATCGGTATCCCGATACCTTATTCAATCTCGTTACCGGCAAATCTCTTTACTCGTTCCATAACACATCATCCCGTGATCAACTCCTTGATCACATTGTGCACATTATGATGATGTCCTACCGAGTGGGCCCAGAGATACCTCTCCGTTTACACAGAGTGACAAATCCCAGTCTCGATTTGTGCCAACCCAACAGACACTTTCAGAGATACCCGTACTGCACCTTTATAGCCACCCAGTTACTTGTGACGTTTGGCACACCCAAAGCTCTCCTACGGTATCCGAGAGTTGCACAATCTCATGGTCTAAGGAAAAGATACTTGACATTAGAAAAGCTTTAGCATACGAACTACACGATCTTGTGCTAGGCTTAGGATTGGGTCTTGTCCATCACATCATTCTCCTAATGATGTGATCCCGTTATCAACGACATCCAATGTCCATGGTCAGGAAACCGTAACCATCTATTGATCAACGAGCTAGTCAACTCGAGGCTTACTAGGGACATGGTGTTGTCTATGTATCCACACATGTATCTGAGTTTCCTATCAATACAATTCTAGCATGGATAATAAACGATTATCATGAACAAGGAAATATAACAATAATCAATTTGTTATTTCCTCGAGGGCATATTTCCAACAGTCTCCCACGTGCACTAGAGTCAATAATCTAGTTCACATCGCCATGTGATTAACACTCACAGGTCACATTGCCATGTGCCCGACACCAAGAGTCTACTAGACTCAATGATCTAGTTCACATCACTATGTGATAAACACTCAAAGAGTTTTGGGTTTGATCATGTTATGCTGTGAGAGAGGTTGTAGTCAACGGGTCTTGCCATATTCAGATCCTTATGTATTTCGCAAAACTTTATATCGTAGATGCTGCTACCACGTTCCACTTGGAGCTATTCCAAATTATTGCTCCATTATACGTATCCGGTATCTCTACTCAGAGCTATCCGGATAGGTGTTAAGCTTGAATCGACATAACTCTTTACGTCGAACTCTTTATCACCTCCATAACCGAGAAACATTTCCTTATTCCTCTAAGGATAATTTCGACCACTATCTTGTGATCCAGTCCTAGATCACCTTTGTACCCTCTTGCCAGACATGTGGCAAGGCACACACCAGGTGCGGTACTCAGCATGGCATACCATATAGAGCCTATGACAAGAGCATAGGGGACGACCTTCATCCTTCCTCTTTCTTCTGCCGTGGTCAAGCTTTGAGTCTTACTCAACTTCACACCTTACAACTCAGGTAAGAACCCCTTCTTTGACTGATCTATTTTGAACTCTTTCAAAAACATGTCAAGGTGTGCGTCCTTGAAAGTATCATCAGGCATCTTGATCTATTTCTATAGATCTTGATGCCCAATATGTAAGCAGCTTTATCCAGGTCTTCCTTTGAAAATCACTCTTCAAACAACCGTTTATGCTTTCCAGAAATTCTACATCATTTCGGATCAACAATATGTCATCCGCATATACTTATCAGAAATGTTGTAGTGCTCCCACTCACTTTCTTGTAAATACAAGTTTCTAGCAAACATTGTATAAACCTAAAAGCTTTGATCACTCTATCAAAGCATATATTCCGATTCCGAGATGCTTGCTCTAGTCCATAGAAGGATTGCTGGAGCCAGCATACCTTTTAGCATCCTTAGGATCGTCAAAACCTTTATTGTATCACATACAACTTTTCTTACGAAAACTGGTAAGGAAACTTGTTTTGACATCCATCTGTAAGATTTCATAATCGAAAAATACAGCTAATGCTAACATGATTCCGACGGACTTAAGCATCGCTACGGGTGAGAAATTCTCATCGTAGTCAACTCCTTGAACTTGTGAAAAGACTCTTTCCCACAAGTCGAGCTTCATAGACGGTAACATTACCACCCACGTCCGTCTTCTTCTTAAAGATCCATTTATCTCAATGGCTTTCCGATCATCGGGCAAGTCCACCAAAGTCCATATTTTGTTCTGATATATGGATCCTATCTCGGATTTCATGGCTTCTAACCATTTGTCGGAATACGGGCCCACCATCGCTTCTCCATAAATCGTAGATTCATTGTTGTCTAACAACATGATATCTAAGACAGGATTACCGTACCACTTAGGAGTAGTACATATCCTTGTCGACCTACGAGGTTCGATAGCAACTTGATCCGAAGCTTCATGATCACTATCATTAACTTCCTATTCAACAGACGTAGGCGCCACAGAAAACATCTTTCTGTGTTGCGTTACTCTCTGGTAAAGGTTCGACAACCTCATCAAGTTCTATCTTCCTCCCACTCAATTCTTTCGAGAGAAACTCCTTCTCGAGAAAGGACCCGTTCTTAGCGACAAACAATTTGCCCTCTGATCTGAGATACAAGGTATACCCTACTGTCACCTTTGGGTATCCTATGAAGATGTGTTTGTCCGCTTTGGGTTCGAGCTTCTCTGGCTGAAGCCTTAAGCATCGCAGCCCCAAACATTAAGAAACGACAACTTTGGTTTCTTGCCAAACCAATGTTCATACAACATCGTCTCAACGGACTTAGATGGTGTCCTATCTAAAGTGAATGCAGCTGTCTCTAACGCATAACCTCAAAATGAAAACGGTAGATTGGTAAGAGACACCATAGATCACACATAGGGTTCGATTACGACGTCCGGACACACCATTACAACTGTGGTGTTCCAGGTGGCTTCAACTGTGAAACAATTCCACAATGTCTTAAGTGATTTGCCAAACTCATAACTTAGAAAATCCCCTTTTGATCAGATCGTAGGAACATGATCTTATTGTTATGATGATTCTTAACTTCTGAAATCGCTTGAACTTTTCAAACGTTTTAGACTTGTGCTTCATTAAGTAGATATACCTATATCTACCCAAATCGTCAGTGAAGATGAGAAAATAGCGATATCCACCGCATGCTTCAATTCTCATTGGATCACACGCATCAGCATGCATGATTTCCAACAAGTCACTTGTCCGTGTCATTGTACCTAAAAACGGAGTCTTAGTCATCCTGCCCATGAGGCATGGCTCGCATGTGTCAAGCGATTCAAAATCAAGTGACTCCAAGCATCCATTGAAATGGAGTTTCTTCATGCATCTTACGCCAATATGACCTAAGCGGCAGTGCCACGAGAAAGTGGTACTATCATTATTAACTCTACATCTTTTGGCGTGAACACGTGTATTACCATGACCGAGATTCAATGAACCATTCATATAGGGTGCATGACCATGAAAGGTATCATTCATGTAAACAGAATAACCATTATTCTCTAACTTAAATGAATGACCGTATTGCAATGAACATGATCTAATCATATTCATGCTCAACGCAGACACCTGATAACATTTATCTAGGTTCAACACTAATCCCGAAGGCAGATGGAGCGTGCGATGGTGATCTCATCAACTTTGGAAACACTTCCAACACACATCGTCACCTCGCCCTTAGCCAGTCTCCGTTTAGTCTGTAGCTTTTGCTTCAAGTCACCAATAATAGCAACTGAACCGGTATCCAATACCCAGGTGCTACCAGGAGTACTAGCGAGGTACACATTAATAACACGTATATACTTTGTTGAAGTTGCCAGCCTTCTTATCTACCATGCATTTGGGGTAATTCCGCTACCAGTGACAGTTCCCCTTACAATAGAAGCACTTAGTCTCGGGTTTGGGTTCAACCTTGGGTTCCTTCACTGGAGCGGCAACTGGTTTACCATCCATGAAGTTTCCCTTCTAGCCCTTGCCCTTCTTGAAACCAGTGGTCTTGTTAAACCATCAACACTTGATGCTCCTTCTTGATTTCTACCCTTTACGGTCTTAAGCACCGCGAACAGCTCCGAGATCAACTCCATCCCTTGCATGTCATAGTTCATCACAAAGATCTAGTAGCTCAGTGATAGTGGCTAGAGAACTCTATCAATCACTATCTTATCTGGAAGTTTAACTCCCACTTGATTTAAGTGATTGTAGCACCCAGACATTCTAAGCACATGCTCACTAGCTGAGCTATTCTCCTCCATCTTGTTGGCAAAAGAACTTGTCAGAGGTCTCACACCTCTCAATCACGGGCATGAGCCTGAAATCCCAATTTCAGCTCTTGGAACATCTCATATGTTCTATGGCGTTCAAAACGTCATTGGAATCCTGATTCTAAGCCGTAAAGTATGGTGCACTAAACTATCATGTAGTCATCAGGATGTATCTGTCAGGTGTTCACAACATCCACAGACGACATTGTAGGGGTTTGCACATCGAGCGGTGCATCAAAGACGTAAGCCTTCTGTGTAGCAGTGAGGACACTCCTCGGACTACGGACCTAGTCTGCATCATTGCTTACAATATCTTTCAACTTAATCTTTCTCTAGGAACGTATTGAAACAGGGAGCTACAACGTGAGCTATTTATCTACAACATATTTGCAAAGACAATTTAGACTATGTTCATGATAATTGAGTTCATCTAATCAAATTATTTAATGAACTCCCACTCAGATAGACATCCCTCTAGTCATCTAAGTGAAACATGATCCGAGTCAACTAGGCCGTGTCCGATCATCACGTGAGACGGACTAGTCAACATCGGTGAACATCTTCATGTTGATCGTATCTTCTATACGACTCATGCTCGACCTTTCGGTCTTCCGTGTTCCGAGGCCATGTCTGTACATGCTAGGCTCGTCAAGTCAACCTAAGTGTATTGCGTGTGTAAATCTGGCTTACACCCGTTGTATTCGAACGTTAGAATCTATCACACCCGATCATCACGTGGTGCTTCGAAACAACGAACCTTCGCAACGGTGCACAGTTAGGGGGAACACTTTTCTTGAAATTTTAGTGAGGGATCATCTTATTTAAGCTACCGTCGTTCTAAGAAAATAAGATGTAAAACATGATAAACATCACATGCAATCAAATAGTGACATGATATGGCCAATATCATTTTGCTCCTTTTGATCTCCATCTTCGGGGCTTCATGATCATCGTTGTCACCGGCATGACACCATGATCTCCATCATCATGATCTCCATCATCGTGTCTTCTTGAAGTTGTCTCGTCATCTATTACTTCTACTACTATGGCTAACGCTTTAGCAATAAAGTAAAGTAATTACATGACGTTTATGTTGACACGCAGGTCATAAATAAATTAAGACAACTCCTATGGCTCCTGCCGGTTGTCATACTGCATCTGTCGTGATTGCAAAACTCCCGAAAGGGTGTGTGGGTTCCGCTCCCCCTACCAAAGTATGACATGCGACTTAATCTCATATCATCAGGCCGGGTACAATGGATCATATCATTACAACTCCCTTCCTCGTGTCGCACTGATTCGCCACCCATCCATCACATTAGGGGACATTGTGGCTGCAAAACATATTAATGACGAATCTGCGTAATTGTTGTGTCGCGCGCACAGGTTTTACCGCTTGCTGCCTCATTTGCACCGTTTTCTAGTCAAGTAATCGTTTTCGTTTACCTTACGCGAGGAACATCAACGTGATATGCCAATTTCTATTTACCCTTCATAAGGACCCTTTCATCGAATCCGATCGACTAAAGTGGGAGAGACAGACACCCCTAGCCACCTTATGCAACTAGTGCATGTCAGTCGGTGGAACCAGTCTCACGTAAGAGTACGTGTAAGGTCGGTCCGGGCCGCTTCATCCCACGATGCCGCCGAATCAAGATAAGACTAGTAACGGCAAGTAAATTGACAAAATCGACGCCCACAACTGCTTTGTGTTCTACTCGTGCATAGAAACTACGCATAGACCTAGCTCTGATAGCCACTGTTGGGGATCGTAGCAGAAATTTAAAATTTTCTACGCATCACCAAGATCAATCTATGGAGTATCTAGCAACGAGGGGAAGGAGAGTGCATCTACATACCCTTGTAGATCGCTAAGCGGAAGCGTTCAAGTGAACAGGGGTTGATGGAGTCGTACTCGTCGTGATCCAAATCACCGATGATCCTAGCGCCGAACGTGGACGGCACCTCCGCGTTCAACACACGTAGGAGATCATCCTCCTTCTTGATCCAGCAAGGGGGAAGGAGATTGATGGAGATCCAACACCACGATAGATCCCGAATTCCATCAACTCCGTTGCGATCGTGACAGCGCCTTCCCCTATGTCCCTTGGAATCCAGCAAGGGGAAGAGAGACTTAACCCAATGGAGAAAGCGGAAGAAGAACAAGCCCGCCGAGAATTTTAACTAGTTCAGAGGGAGGAGGGAGTAGGGGGCGATGGCCGTGAGTGAGGAGGGGGTGGCCTGCAGGAGGCCGAGGTAGGAGGGGGGGCTGGGGAGGGGGGGGGGGGGGGGGGGGGGGGGGGGGGGGGGGGGGGGGGGGGGGGGGGGGGGGGGGGGGGGGGGGGGGGGGGGGGGGGGGGGGGGGGGGGGGGGGGGGGGGGGGGGGGGGGGCGGGGGGGGGGGGGGGGGGGGGGGGGGGGGGGGGGGGGGGGGGGGGGGGGGGGGGGGGGGGTGGGGGGGGGGGGGGGGGGGGGGGGGGGGGGGGGGGGGGGGGGGGGGGGGGGGGGGGGGGGGGGGGGGGGGGGGGGGGGGGGGGGGGGGGGGGGGGGGGGGGGGGGGGGTGGGGGGGGGGGGGGGGGGGGGGGGGGGGGGGGGGGGGGGGGGGGGGGGGGGGGGGGGGGGGGGGGGGGGGGGGGGGGGGGGGGGGGGGGGGGGGGGGGGGGGGGGGGGGGGGGGGGGGGGGGGGGGGGGGGGGGGGGGGGGGGGGGGGGGGGGGGGGGGGGGGGGGGGGGGGGGGGGGGGGGGGGGGGGGGGGGGGGGGGGGGGGGGGGGGGGGGGGGGGGGGTGGGCCCGAACTTGGGTGCGGCTGCCCTCCCATCCCCACATATATATAGGGGCAAGGGAGAGGGGGCCGGCCCCCTCAGATCCAATCTGAAGGAGGGGGCGGTGGCCAGGGGGGTTGCCTTGCCCCCAAGGCAAGGGGGTGCCCCCCCTTTAGGGTTCCCCCAAACCCTAGGCGCATGGGCCCTAAGGGGGGAGGCGCCCAACCCACTAAGGGGCTGGTCCCTCTCCACACACAGCCCATAGGGACCTCCGGGGCAGGTGGACCCTCCCGGTGGACCCCCGGACCCCCTCCAGTGGTCCCAGTACAATACCGGTAACCCCCGAATTATTCCGGTGACCATATGATGACTTCCCATATATAAATCTTTACCTCCGGACCATTCCGGAAATCCTCGTGACGTCCGGGATCTCATCCGGGACTCCGAACAACATTCGGTAACCACATATATCTATTCCCTATAACCCTAGCGTCATCGAACCTTAAGTGTGTAGACCCTACGGGCTCGGGAGTCATGCAGACATGGCCGAGACAACTCTCTGGTCAATAACCAACAGCGGGATCTGGATACCCATGTTGTCTCCCACATGCTCCACGATGATCTCATCGGATGAACCATGATGTCAAGGATTCAATCAATCCCGTATAGAATTCCCTTTGTCTATCAGTACGATACTTGCCCGAGATTCGATCGTCGGTATCCCGATACCTTGTTCAATCTTGTTACCGGAAAGTCTCTTTACTCGTTCTGTAACACATCATCCCGTGATCAACTCCTTGATCACATTGTGCACATTATGATGATGTCCTACCGAGTGAGCCCAGAGATACCTCTCCATTACACGGAGTGACAAATCCCAGTCTCGATTTGTGCCAACCCAACAGACACTTTCGGAGATACCTGTAGTGAACCTTTATAGCCACCCAGTTACGTTGTGACATTTGGTACACCCAAAGCACTCCTACGGTATCCGGGAGTTGCACAATCTCATGGTCTAAGGAAATGATACTTGACATTAGAAAAGCTTTAGCATACGAACTACACGATCTTTGTGCTAGGCTTAGGATTGGGTCTCGTCCATCACATCATTCTCCTAATGATGTGATCCCGTTATCAACGACATCCAATGTCCATGGTCAGGAAACCGTAACCATCTATTGATCAACGAGCTAATCAACTAGAGGCTTACTAGGTACATGGTGTTGTCTATGTAGCCACACATGTATCTGAGTTTCCTATCAATACAATTCTAGCATGTATAATAAACGATTATCATGAACAAGGAAATATAATAATAAACAATTTATTATTGCCTCTAGGGCATATTTCCAACACCCCCCTCCCCCCCAAAAAAGGACGACAACAATATAAGTTCGCGCATCCACGTTTCGGATTGAAATATCTGGCGGCCCCAATTCCAGCCCTGCAAAATCTCTCTTCTCCACCGTCCCCTTCCGCGCCCAGATTGCTCAAATCCCTAATTCACCGCCAACCCTTGAATCGCCCCTCGTCTCGTCTATTTCCCCACCGTTCCCCACCTCTGTGCCGGACGACGACGACGAAGACGACGGTCGCGCTTCACCACCGCACCGGAGCTACCTCATCTACGCCCTCGTCCACCGCACCGGGTGGTCCACCGACAACGTCGGCCGCCGCAACCGACGTGCCTCACAGACACTGAGTTCCACCGCATCAGGTGCGCTTCACCGACACCGTCTCCCAGCTCACCGGGGCTACTTCACCGAGCACATCGTCGCACCTCCGCCCCCCGAGGCCGTTGGGGCTTCACCAATGGTCTCGTCCACTGCATCATAGCGCTCCGCTGCCACTCAAGATCTGCATCCGTGCGTGGCCAGCCAACGCCAGCGCATCACCCTCAACGGCTCTGAAGTGACCCGCACTCTAGCTAGGCGAGCATGCCCAAACACCGGCCCGAACTAGGATCCACACATCACTCCCTTGTGCACTGTTCCGACGATGTTTGGATATCCTTTCACTGCTCTGTTAGCTTACACACCTATGCAACTCTGACCTTAACTCTTATTTCTTCTGGAGATATCATCTGAAACAAGCAAATCCATATTTTAGCGAAGCATGACGGTGCTACGGGATCTGGTATACATCCTGCACACCCGTATAACCTTGTAAGTATATGTCCTTCGGTACAACATCAAGGTCGATTCCTCTTATTTGATCAACCATTCGCCGTGTCAAAAATGCAGAGGGGGATGCAAGGAGCACAAGGCCTGTGCATCCAAGCAAGTAGTAACATGGACTTGTACATGGAACATCCCAAGCGCAAGTAGAGCTGCAGTGAGCCTGTACAACGAGCTAGCGTAAGTCCCTGCATTTCATTTAATTCATACTGGCATTCGTGTATGATTTGTGTGAAGTGGCTGATCCATGAATTCAAGTTACCAGGGGCGATCATTTAACTTAAAAAATACGAAGGCACTTGCACTCCAGAAATCAACATAACTTGAGAAATGTGAAGCTACATGCACTTTGAAAACCAACTAATGATCCAAAGTAGTTCAGATTATAAACACTAAATGATGCAAGCACCAAAAAACACAAAACGCAACATGGTGTACAAGGACTACAAACATGGTCTGTACCTGCTTGAATTATTCGTTCTCTGGCTGAAAATATCGAAGTGTAATTGCACATATAATCAGTGCGCAAACTGCATATCAATATATCTATCCTGCACAAGTATGCCAATAGTTTCAAACAACAGATTAGAAAAGTATTTGTGCTATGTTGTCATGATACGAGGACTTTCTAGTAGATGGCCTCGACGTTTCCTCAAGCTATGAAAATGTACTATAATTTGCTTGTCATCAATGCCTGCAAATCTCTGTCTCTCTCAACATAGTAGATCATCATTAGACATTAAATCCTTCAATGAGCTTGCAAAATGCTTGCATTAGATCCGTCATTAGACACTATATGTTCATCACCAGGAGCATGTAAAATGTTTGCATCAAATCCTTCATTAGTAGTCTGTTCATTAGACACTTCAGGCTCAAGAACAACATGAGCTTGTATGTTTGCACCGGAAACTTGATTAGATACATCAGATTCAGTCAGTTCAGTATTGATTGGGGGAGTTATAAAATAAGTAGAAATTGGTTTCATTTTCTCATAGATTCCCTACATACAAGCAGTTTTACAACACCGTCGGGTTTAACTATTGGCCAGAAATTGAAGAGTTGAATTAGATATAATCAGGGATGTGATGTACCTACTCGTTGCGCATGCTACTCTTGCAAGCTGCGACTGTCCATTTGCGCAAGCTCGATGCCATGCCCGTGCTGCCGCCGCTGCCTCCCACGTAGGCTACACCCAGGGTTGGATCTTCATCTTCTTATCCTTTTGTTCGCTTGAAGCCCAGCGACCGCCCTCCAACGAGGGCGCGAGGAAGTGCTGTGTCGGTCTATCCAGCGGCGGATAGGTTAGGAGCGAACCAGACTGGAGGCTGGAGCGAATGAATTGGGATTTTTCCTGGTGTTGATCGATATGGGAGGCGCTCGTTTGGGCCGCGAGCCTGTTATAGGGCCTGACTTGCACTTATGTTATTGCCATCCAAATTGAAACATTTTTCTTCATTTTTTACATTTCCTGCTCGTGCGTTGGGACGAAAAAACTAGCATGGGCCAACCTGGACGACTCAAACTAGGTGCACACTTTCCAGCCACCTGAGGCGGCCGCCCATACCAGCCCCTATGGTGGCGTCGCCCCTTTTTGCGTGTATGATTGGATAGTGAAAAATATTCCAGTGGTGGTTTTGATTTACCCACAGAGTGGTTGAATTGCTTATTTCTATGAACTGAGTTCGCCAATAATGTGAAGGATGCTAGTCTTTTCATCCTATTGTAGATTCCTTAAATCTCGATATGCCAAAAGTAATCGCATGATATATACAGTAAAAGCCAGTGTGATGTGTTTGGCTACAACTAGTCTGACTACACGTCCTCATATAACATATCAAGGACGCACCATCTTACCAGATTAACCATTCGACTTACCCATGCAGTGTGGGAAGAAAGAAGTATTGGGACTGCATATCCAAGCAATTGATGCCATGGACTCCTTCGTACAACCTTGTAAGCGAAAAAGAAGTTGCAGTGTGCCTGTACAAAGAACTAGCGTAAGTTCAGTTACCTGCTTCTCGGAATTTTAGTTAGCCACTTATTGCAAAATTGTTGAATTACGTTTCTTGGCTTAATTTAGTTTGCTACTGATTACATAATGGCACAGCCTGTTAATCATACTGTAGACTGCGCCTATCTATGTGTTTGATACTTACTGTTAAGAATGACCTGTTTGCCTTAACTTAAATATCTACTTGTTTGTTTAACTGCTTTGCTGCTGCAATAGCGGGTTACAATGATGTTAATAACTACTTTTCAGCATCCAATTGAAACTCTTTAATTCCTTGTGTTGTTTAACTGGTTTGCTGTTATAACTCCCAGTTGAGATGTTTTGCTAACTTCAACTTTTCTGAATCTAATCGGAACTTTAATGGCAAAACAGGTTAGCCCAAGATCAAAGAGCGAGGTCCCCATGGACGTTGCATCATCCCACAACAGTGGCACCGGCCCAATCGTGCATTATGAATTGCCAACTACTGATGCTCTAGAGGCTAAACTAGTGGTAGAAAGAGATTCTGCTTCTGCACTTAGAGATGAAGTTGACATGTTGAGGAAGCAAACAACACAATCACAAGATTGTTAAGGTCCTGAAGGAAAAAAGGAAATTAAATTCCTACTTGGTAAATCATATGTGAAATGTTCTTTCCATAGTTGAATAACCTTTGTGTTGTCTGTTCATGTAATCAATCAAACCATTTGTTTTAGAGATCATGTAATAATTTTTTTGTTTTTTTGTTTGTAATTTTATTTGAGCACAAATCTGTATTAATTGATAAGACTCGGAGACATTTCATTTGGATTGTTGTGCCGGACCTACAAATATGCCAATCGGGCTGAATGTGCATTCAGCAATAGTAGTATAGATGGACCATAAGTGGCATGCATTGGAAAGGGCCAAGATGCTGGCTAAAAAAGGATGCTGTTGTAGCCAAAAAAAGTACAACGGCCTGGCTTATGTATGTTAGTTGATATTATTGATCCATATACTCTATAAGTGTTTATATGTCTGTTAGTTCCGTACATTCTTCGTTGATTGACTCGGTATTTGAATCTTGATACATCGCTTGTGTACATATCTAAATGGGAGTACACATTATGCTGCGTGTGACATTTGAGTTTGAC
>NC_053023.1:657785954-657861130 GCF_003073215.2 Triticum urartu | reverse complement strand
CTATTGATCCTAATATAATTACTTTGGTTGAATCTGATCCTTTTTATGGCTATGAATCTGAAACTGTTGTGGCACATCTTACTAAATTAAATGATATAGCTACCCTGTTCACTAATGATGAGAGAACTCGCTACTTTTATATCCTTAAAATATTCCCGTTCTCATTAAAGGGTGATGCTAAGATATGGTTTAATTCTCTTGATCATGGTTGTGTGCGTAGTCCCCAGGATATGATTTATTACTTCTCTGCTAAATATTTCCCTGCTCATAAGAAACAAGCTGCCTTAAGGGATATATATAATTTTGTGCAAATTGAAGAAGAGAGTCTCCCACAAGCTTGGGGGAGGCTTCTCCAATTAGTTAATGCTTTGACTGATCATCCTCTTAAGAAAAATGAAATACTTGATATCTTTTATAATGGACAAACCGATGCTTCCAGAGATTACCTGGATAGTTGATACGTCTCCAACGTATCTATAATTTTTGATTGCTCCATGCTATATTATCTACTGTTTTGGACTGTATTGGGCTTTATTTTCCACTTTTATATTATTTTTGGGACTAACCTATTAACCAGAGGCCCAGCCCAGAATTACTGTTTTTTGCCTGTTTTAGGGTTTCAAAGAAAAGGAGTATCAAACAGAGTCCAAACGGAATGAAACCTTCGGGAACGTGATTTTCTCATCAGATAAGACTCAGGAGACTTGGACCCTCCGTCAAGAAAGCCACGTGGCGGTCACGAGGGTGGAGGGCGCCCCCCTAGGGCGCGCCCCTGCCTTGTGGGCTCCTCGAAGCTCCACCGACGTACTTATTCCTCATATATATATCCACGTACCCGCAAACAATTAGAACAGGAGCCAAAAACCTAACTCCACCGCCGCAACTTTCTGTATCCACGAGATCCCATCTTGGGGCCTATTCCGGAGCTCCGCCGGAAGGGGCATCGATCACGGAGGGCTTCTACATCATCATCCAAGCCTCTCCGATGAAGTGTGAGTAGTTTACTTCAGACCTACGGGTCCATAGCTAGTAGCTAGATGGCTTCTTCTCTCTTTTTGGATCTCAATACAATGTTCTCCCCCTCTCTTGTGGAGATCTATTCGATGTAATCTTCTTTTTGCGGTGTGTTTGTTGAGACCGATGAATTGTGGGTTTATGATCAAGTCTATCTATGAATAATATTTGAATCTTCTCTGAATTCTTTTATGTATGATTGGTTATCTTTGCAAGTCTCTTCGAATTATCAGTTTGGTTTGACCTACTAGATTGGTTGTTCTTGCCATGGGAGAAGTGCTTAGCTTTGTGTTCGATCTTGCGGTGTCCTTTCCCAGTGACAGAAGGGGCAGCAAGGCCCATATTGTATCATTGCCATCGAGGATAACAAGATGGGTTTTTTTTATCATATTGCATGAAACTATCCCTCTACATCATGTCATCTTGCTTAAGGCGCTCTGTTTTTAACTTAATACTCTAGATGCATGCTGGATAGCGGTCGATGAGTGGAGTAATAGTAGTAGATGCAGAATCATTTCGGTCTACTTGTCTCGGACGTGATGCCTATATACATGATCATACCTAGATATTCTCATAACTATGCTTAATTCTGTCAATTGCTCAACAGTAATTTGTTCACCCACCATAGAATACTTATGCTCTTGAGAGAAGCCACTAGTGAAACCTATGGCCCCCGGGTCTCTTTATCATCATATTAATCTCCATCACTTTATTATTGCTTTGCTTTTACTTTTTTACATTGCATCTCTATACCAAAAATACCAAAAATATTATTTATCATCTCTATTAGATCTCACTTTCGTAAGTGGCCGTAAAGGGACTGACAACCCCTAAGCGCGTTGGTTGTGTTGAGCTATTGTTTTTGTGTAGGTGCGAGGGACTTGTGTGTGGCCTCCTACTGGATTGATACCTTGGTTCTCAAAAACTGAGGGAAATACTTACGCTACTTTGCTGCATCATTCTCTCCTCTTCGGGGAAATCCAACGTAGTGCTCAAGAGGTATATTGCCATGCAACTTTCCATCATTCCGTCCATCATGACACATTCATCATTGTCATATTGCTTAGCATAATCATGTTGTTGACATAGTATTTGTGGCAAAGCCACCATTCATAATTCTTTCATACATGTCACTCTTGGTTCATTGCATATCCCGGTACACCGCGAGGCATTCATATAGAGTCATCTTTGTTCTAGTATCGAGTTGTAAATAAATAGAAGTGTGATGATCATCATTATTAGAGCATTGTCCCAAGTGAGGAAAAAAAAAAAGAAAGGCCATAAAAAAAGAGAAGGCCCAAAAAAAGAAAAAAAAGAAAGGCCATAAAAAAAGAAAAGGCCCAAAAAAATGAGAGAAAAAGAGAGAAGGGACAATGTTACTATCCTTTTACCACACTTGTGCTTCAAAGTAGCACCATGATCTTCATAGTAGAGAGTCTCTCATGTTATCACTTTCATATACTAGTGGGAATTTTTCATTATAGAACTTGGCTTGTATATTCCAACAATGGGCCTCCTCAAGTGCCCTAGGTCTTCATGAGCAGGCAAGTTGGATGCACACCCACTAGTTTCTTTTGTTGAGGTTTCATACATTTATAGCTCTAGTGCATCCGTTGCATGGCAATCCCTACTCCTTGCATTAACATCAATCGGTGGGCATCTCCATAGCCCATTGATTAGCCTCGTTGAGGTGAGACTTTCTCCTTTTTTGTCTTCTCCACATAACCCCCCTCATTATATTCTATTCCACCCATAGTGCTATGTCCATGGCTCGCGCTCATATATTGCGTGAAAGTTTATAGGTTTGAGATTACTTAAGTATGAAACAATTGCTTGGCTTGTCATCGGGGTTATGCATGATGAGAGCATTCTTGTGTGACGAAAATGAAACATGACTAAACTATATGATTTTGTAGGGATGAACTGTCTTTGGCCATGTTATTTTGAGAAGACATAATTGCTTAGTTAGTATTCTTGAAGTATTATCATTTTTATGTCAATATGAACTTTTGTCTTGAATCTTTCGGATCTGAATATTCATACCACAGTTAAGAAGAATTACATTAAAATTATGCCAAGTAGCACTCCGCATCAAAAATTCTGTTTTTATCATTTACCTACTCGAGGACAAGCAGGAATTAAGCTTGGGGATGCTTGATACGTCTCCAATGTATCTATAATTTTTGATTGCTCCATGCTATATTATCTACTGTTTTGGACTGTATTGGGCTTTATTTTCCACTTTTATATTACTTTTGGGACTAACCTATTAATGGAGGCCCAGCCCAGAATTGTTGTTTTTTGCCTGTTTTAGGGTTTCGAAGAAAAGGAATATCAAACGGAGTCCAAACGGAATGAAACCTTCGGGAACGTGATTTTCTCATCAGATAAGACCCAGGAGACTTGGACCCTCCGTCAAGAAAGCCACGAGGCGGTCACGAGGGTGGAGGGCACCCCCCTAGGGCGCGCCCCCTTACCTCGTGGGCCCCTCGAAGCTCCACCGGCGTACTTCTTCCTCCTATATATATCCACGTACCCCCAAACGATTAGAACATGAGCCAAAAACCTAATTCCACCGCCGCAACTTTCTGTATCCACGAGATCCCATCTTGGGGCCTGTTTCGGAGCTCCGCCGAAAGGGGCATCGATCACGGAGGGCTTCTACATCATCATCCAAGCCTCTCCGATGAAGTGTGAGTAGTTTACTTCAGACCTACGGGTCCATAGCTAGTAGCTAGATGGCTTCTTCTCTCTTTTTGGATCTCAATACAATGTTCTCCCCCTCTCTTGTGGAGATCTATTCGATGTAATCTTCTTTTTGGGGTGTGTTTGTTGAGACCGATGAATTGTGGGTTTATGATCAAGTCTATCTTTGAATAATATTTGAATCTTGTCTGAATTCTTTTATGTATGATTGGTTATCTTTGCAAGTCTCTTCGAATTATCAGTTTGGTTTGGCCTACTAGATTGGTTGTTCTTGCCATGGGAGAAGTGCTTAGCTTTGGGTTCGATCTTGCGGTGTCCTTTGCTAGTGACAAAAGGGGCAGCAAGGCACGTATTGTATCGTTACCATCAAGGATAACAAGATGTTTTTTTATCATATTGCATGAAACTATCCCTCTGCATCATGTCATCTTTCTTAAGGCGTTACTCTGTTTTTAACTTAATACTCTAGATGCATGCTGGATAGCGGTCGATGAGTGGAGTAATAGTAGTAGATGCAAAATCGTTTTGGTCTACTTGTCTCGGACGTGATGCCTATATACATGATCATACCTAGATATTCTCATAACTATGCTTAATTCTTTCAATTGCTCAACAACAATTTGTTCACCCACCGTAGAATACTTATGCTCTTGAGAGAAGCCACTAGTGAAACCTATGGTCCCCGGGTCTCTTTATCATCATGTTAATCTCCATCACTTTATTATTGCTTTGCTTTTACTTTTTACTTTGCATCTCTATACCAAAAATACCAAAAATATTATTTATCATCTCTATCAGATCTCACTTTCGTAAGTGACCGTGAAGGGACTGACAACCCCTAAGCGCGTTGGTTGCGTTGAGCTATTGTTTTTGTGTAGGTGCGATGGACTTGTGCATGGCCTCCTACTGGATTGATACCTTGGTTCTCAAAAACTGAGGGAAATACTTATGGTACTTTATTGCATCATCCTCTCCTCTTCGGGGAAATCCAACGCAGTGCTTAAGAGGTAGCAATAGTTGTGCTGGTTCTGTTTTCATGGGAAGAACACTGGATGAAGCTGAAATTCTATTGAATAATATGTTGACAAATGAAAATAATTGGACACTTCCTGAGCCAGCTCCTGAGCCAACTCCCGAGCCTATTCCTAAACCAACTCCGAAGAAAAGAGGTGTTCTATTTCTCAGTCCTGAAGATATGCAAGAGGCAAAGAAATCTATGAAGGAAAAAGGTATTAAAGCTGAAGATGTTAAGAATTTACCTCCCATTGAAGAAATACAGGGTCTTAGTTCATTACCTATTGAAGAAACACATTGTCTTGATAACCCGACGCAGGTAGTAAAGGTAAATTCTCTCTATAGATATGATAAAGCTGAAATCCCATTTACTAAGATTGCTAGCCCATGTTTAGATGAGTTTGATAAATTTATGGTTAAGCAAGAAGACTTTAGTGCTTATTTTGGTAGAGAATTAAAACGCAGTGCTGATATGCTTGAACACTTGGGTGATTATATGGCCAATGTCAAAGGTGAACTTAAACTTATTAGTAAACATGCTTCTATGGTTACCACTCAAGTAGAACAAGTACTTAAAGCTCAAAATGATTTGCTCAATGAATTGAATAGTAAGAATAATGATTATGCTGTTAGAGTGGCTACTAGAACTGGTAAGATGACTCAGGAACCTTTGTATCCTGAAGGCCACCCTAAGAGAATTGAGCAAGATTCTTAGAGAAATAATATAGATGCACCTAGTCCTTCTAAAAGGAAGAAAAAGAAAAATGATAGGACTTTGCATGCTTCTAGTGAACCTATTGCTGAAACACCTGAGAATCCAAATGATATTTCTATTTTTGATGCTGAAATACAATTTGGTAATGAACCTGAAACTAGTGATAATTTTAATAATAATGTTCATGATGATGCCCAACCTAGCAATGATAATGATATAGAAATTGAACCTGCTGTTGATCTTGATAACCCACAATCAAAGAATCAATGTTATGATAAGAAAGAATTTGTTGCTAGGAAACACGATAAGGGAAGAGAGCCTTGGATTCAGAAACCCATGCCTTTTCCTCCCAAACCATCCAAGAAAAAGGATGATGAGGATTTTGAGCGCTTTGCTGAAATGACAGATATCTTTTTGCGTATGCGATTAACTGATATGCTCAAAATGAATCCTTATGCTAAGTATATGAAAGATATTGTTTCTAATAAAAGAAAGATACCGGAAGCTGAAATTTCCACCATGCTTGCTAATTACACTTTGAAGGGTGGAACACCTAAGAAGTTAGGAGATCCAGGAGTACCCACTATACCATGCTCCATTAAAAGAAACTATGTTAAAACACCTTTATGTGATCTTGGAGCCGATGTTAGTGTTATGCCTCTCTCTTTATATCGTAGACTCGATTTGAATAAGTTGACACCTACTGAAATATCTTTGCAAATGGCTGATAAATCAACTGCTATACCCGTCGGTATTTGTGAGGATGTGCCTGTTGTGGTTGCTAACGTTACTATTTTAATGGACTTTGTTATTCTTGATATTCCCGAGGACGATAGTATGTCTATTATTCTTGGAAGACCCTTTTTGAATACTGCAGGGGCTGTTATTGATTGCACCAAAGGCAATGTCACTTTTCATGTTAATGGTAATGAGCATACGGTACACTTTCCAAGGAAACAACCTCAAGTCCACAGTATCAATTCTATTGGAAAAATTCCATCGATTATTTTTGGAGGTTTTGAATTTCCTCTTCCTACTGACAATAAGAAATATGATATTCTTATTGTTGGTGATGTGCATATCCCCGTTGAGGTAACCTAGTGATATTCGAAAATTCTCCGGTTCCATGTTATTCGGAATGAGTTTGTTAACAAGACTTGATCAACCTTATTAATGGATTCCTTTTGATGATCATGAGATGGATGGATTTAGAAAACACAACTTTCTGTACCCTCCTTTTACTTTATGTTATTTATATTTAATAAAGCAAAAATAGTAATTTCTGTCTATTTTCTGATTATCCGTGCAATATAAAAATACCCCGAAAATAAAAGTTCTCCAAATGCCCTGAAATGTAAATATGATTTTTTTCTTGAATATTTGAGAATATTTGGCACTGAGAACACAACATGGGGCATCCACCTGGCGACGAGGGTGGAGGGCGCGCCCTACCCTCTGGGCGCGCCCCCTGCCTCGTGGGCCCACGGTGGCCCTCCTCCACTTATTTCTGCACCCACACACTCCTTCCTCCCACAAACACCATTATCGAGCTCAAGCACGAGTTCTAGCTCATTTTGCTGCGATTTTCGATCTCCTTGCTCAAAGAACCTCTCACAAAACTGCTTTGGGACATTGTTCCTTGGCATGTGACTCCTCCATTGGTCCAATTAGTTTTTGTTCTAGTGCTTTATTCATTGCATATTTGTGCTGCCTAGGTGACCATGTTCTTGAGCTTGCATGTCAAATTTATGTGGTTCCAAGTAGTTTTGATGCATGATATAGGCTCTAGGCACTTGTAGGAGTAGTTGCTATCAATTTTGTTGAGTTTGGTTCACTTTTATTTTGAAGTTACTAAAATTTCAGAAATTTTTCAGAGGAAGAAATATGTTTAGGAAAATGTACCAAGGTGGTTCTTCAAGGAAACAAGGGCCCAGGCTTGCAATGTGTGATGCTGATGATGAGCCACCAAGGGACGCTCCAGTGCGGCCTTGTGAATGGCCTTCAGAGGACTTCATGGATCGAGCAGGAATTAAGGAAGAATTTAACGCATATTTGTGTAATGCTGATCTTGCGAGCTTCGAGGCAGAAAAGTGCCGCCAGTACCACTATCTCACTAGTTCCTTTGTGAGGAGGTTTGAATTTTCATCTTCACGCAATTCTCAAACTGTCCTGTTTGATCTTTATGAAAATTCTTATACTATGGACTTGGAGGACTTTACCACTGCTTGCAAACTTCCATAATGGGTTAGTGTTAGTGAACCTCACAAATATGAATTTAGAGATTTTCTTGGTAGTATAACTGTGGGGGAATCTAGAGATATAACACAAGCTACCATAGGGAGCATTCATTTTCCTGCTATACATTATTTTGCTCTCTTCATAGGTAGATGCATTAATGGTAAAGATGAAGCATGTCACATGTGTGTGCCTGACCTCAGTATTCTTAGGAGTGCTGTGTTAGGAGATAAATCTTATAATTTGGGAGCCATTGTTGCACGTAGGTTGCATCTTAATAGATTTAATGGAGATTTCTTTGGTGGAATTTATGCAACCTGCATAGCTAATTTCCTTGGTATAACTATACGTGAGGATGATATTGAGTTTCCCCCTGCTTATTTGGATTATGAGGCTATGGTTCGTCATCAGTTTGTTGAGAGGAACGATCAGTTCCTCCAGTACCGACTAATCTTTGACAGACAATGCACCTATCACGTCGCTCTCCCTGCTTCTACTTTCTTTGACTTTCAGGTAAAAGGGAGATATTTTATAACCAGAGAGGAGGTGGAAGAGTATAAGAGGAGGGCTGAGATAGCTCGCCTCCAAGCTGCAGCCCACGATGCAATGAGTGCTGCATCTCAGTACGACCCCAACTACAACTTTTGATATCCGCCAGGCCATCCGTGGCATTAGACCAACTTAGGCCAAAAGCCTAAGCTTGGGGGAGTACGTATTTCCCACCGACATTACATTCATGTTCACACAATCATTGCTAGATGTCCGTGCTCATACTTTTTCATTGTAATATCCATGATAGTTTATTTTCTCTTTTTATGCTTTCTTCTTGTGTGTTTGATAAACATTAAGAAAAACAAAACAAAAAATTAGTTGTAGCTTTTAATTAGTTTACTTTCCATGCTTGTAGTAGTAATTAAAAAGAAAACCTAAAAAGATTTCCTGTTCTTCTTTTGCTTGTTGGGAGCTTTCCCGTGTAAATAGTTTTATTTCTTTTCTTTTCTTTGGGGGTCGATGGGAGAAGACCATAATTAAATTGTTGAAGTGGCTCTTATATGCATTATTGTTGATCTGACAAAAGAGCCCATATTGCCTTGTCTTCTCCTGTTCATTGAATGCTTGCAGATTCCAGCTTAGTCCAATGCACGTGCACTATTATTATTACTCACATCGTTCAGTCGTGCAAGTGAAAGGCAATTATGACGATATATGATGAACTGATTGAGATGGGAGAAGATGGTATGAACTCGACATCTCTTGTTTTTGTAAATATGATTAGTTCATCGTTCCTGATTCATCCTATTATGAATAAACATGTTTGCGATGACAATTAGAGATCATAGTTTCTTATGCCATGCTTAATTAGCTAGGAGCTTATAATGGTTTACCTTGCATGCCAACATGCTATTAAAATGGTTGGATGTGGTATGATAGGGCGGTATCCTCTTTTGAACAATTCGAGTGGCTTGACTTGGCACATGTTCACGCATGTAGTTGAAACAAAATCAACATAGCCTCTATGATATTTATGTTCGTGGTGCATTATATCCTACTCATGCTTGCATTCGGTGTTGATTAATTTTAATGCATGTTCATGACTATTGTCGCTCTCTAGCTGGTCGCTTCCCAGTCTTTTTCTAGCCTTCACCTGTACTAAGCGGGAATACTGCTTGTGCATCCAATCCCATAAACCCCAAAGTTATTCCATATGAGTCCACCATACCTACCTATATACGGTATCTACCTGCCGTTCCAAGTAAATTTGTATGTGCCAAACTCTAAACCTTCAAATAAATATCCTGTTTTGTATGCTCGAATAGCTCATGTATCAACTAGGGCTGTCCGTATCTTCCATGTTAGGTGGGTTATTCTCAAGAGGAGTGGACTCCGCTCCTCACTCACGAGAAAATGGTTGGTCACTGGGATGCCCAGTCCCATGCTTTATGCAAATCAAATCGAAATAATTGCAAACAAAACTCCCCCTGGGACTGTTGTTAGTTGGAGGCACTCGTTGTTTCGAGCAAGCCATGGATTGATGCTTGTTGGTGGAGGGGGAGTATAAACTTTACCATTCTGTTTGGGAACCGCCTATAATGTGTGTAGCATGGAAGATATCGCCATCTCTTGGTTGTTATGTTTACAATGAAAGTATACCGCTCAAAATATTATTCATCTCTATTTCAAAACCGAGCTCAGGCACCTCTACAAATCCCTGCTTCCCTCTGTGAAGGGCCTATCTATTTACTTTCATGTTGAGTCATCATCCTCTTATTAAAAAGCACCAGTTGGAGAGCACCACTGTCATTTGCATTCATTACTGTTAGTTTACCTTGAGTATGACTTTACTGGATCTCTTTTACCATGAATTACAATGTCTAGTCAGTCCTTGATCTTTAAAGGTGCTCTGCATTTATGTTTTGTGGTCTCAGAAAGGGCTAGCGAGATACCATCTTGTTATATCATATTATGATTGTTTTGAGAAAGTGTTGTCATCCGAGATTTATTATTATTGCTCGCTAGTTGATTATGCCATTGATATGAGTAAACATGAGACCTAAGAGTTATTGTGAATATGGTTAGTTCATAATCTTTGCTAAAAACTTGAATGCTGGCTTTACATATTTACAACAACAAGAGCAAATAGAGTTTGTAAAAGTTTTTCTTTATCACTTTCAGTTTGTCAATTGAATTGCTTGAGCACAAGCAAATGTTTAAGCTTGGCGGAGTTGATACGTCTCTGTCGTATCTACTATTCCAAACACTTTTGCCCTAGTTTTGGACTCTAACTTGCATGATTTGAATGGAACTAACCCGGACTGACGCTGTTTCAACAGAATTGCCATGGTGTTATTTATGTGCAGAAACAAAAGTTCTCGGAATGACCTGAAACTCCACGGAGCGTATTTTTGGAAATAATAAAAAATACTGGCAAAAGATCAAGGCCAGGGGTCCCACACCCTAGCCATGAGGATGGGGGGCGAGCCCCCTACCTCGTGCCCCCTGGAGCTCCTCCGACCTCAACTCCAACTCTATATATTCATGTTCGGGGAGAAAAAAATCGGGGAGAAAGATTCATCACGTTTTACGATATGGAGCCGCCACCAAGCCCTAAACTCTCTTGGGAGGGCTGATCTGGAGTCCGTTCGGGCTCCGGAGAGGGGAATCCGTCGCCATCGTCATCATCAACCATCCTCCATCACCAATTTCATGATGCTTACCGCCGTGCGTGAGTAATTCCATCGTAGGCTTGCTGGACGGTGATGGGTTGGATGAGATTTATCATGTAATCAAGTTAGTTTTGTTAGGGTTTGATCCCTAGTATCCACTATGTTCTGAGATTGATGTTGCTATGACTTTGGTATGCTTAATGCTTGTCACTAGGGCCCGAGTGCCATGATTTCAGATCTGAACCTATTATGTTTTCATCAATATATGAGAGTTCTTGATCCTATCTTGCAAGTCTATAGTCACCTACTATGTGTTATGATCCGGCAACCCCGAAGTGACAAGAATCGGGACCACCTTCCGGTGATGACCGTAGTTTGAGGATTTCATGTATTCACTATGTGTTAATGCTTTGGTCCGGTACTCTATTAAAAGGAGGCCTTAATATCCCTTAGTTTCCGCTAGGACCCCGCTGCCACGGGAGGGTAGGACAAAAGATGTCATGCAAGTTCTTTTCCATAAGCACGTATGACTATATTCGGAACACATGCCTACATTACATTGATGATTTGGAGCTAGTTCTGTGTCACCCTAGGTTATGACTGTTACATGATGAACCACATCTGGCATGATTCTCCATCACCGATCCATTGCCTATGAGATTTCCATATATTGTTCTTTGATTATTTACTTTTCTGTTGCTATTGCTATCATCACTACAAAATACCAAAAACATTACTTTTGCTATCATTACCACTACTATCATATTACTTTGCTACTAAATACTTTGCTGCAGATATTAAGTTATCCAGTTGTGGTTGAATTGACAACTCAGCTGCTAATACTTGAGAATATTCTTTGGCTCCTCTTGTGTCGAATCAATTAATTTGGGTTGAATACTCTACCCTCGAAAATTGTTGCGATCCCCTATACTTGTGGGTTATCACAAGCCTCAACACTCATCGGAATGCATACATCAGTATGTATTATTTCCAACAAGTCTGTTGCTCACTCCATTGTTCCGGAGAATGGAGTCTTAGTCATCTTGCCCATGAGGCATGGTTCGCAAGCATCAACTGATTCATAATCAAGTGATTCCAAAAGCCCATCAGCATGGATTTTCTTCATGCGCTTTACACCGATATGACCTAAACGACAGTGCCACAAATAAGTTGCACTATCATTATCAACTTTGCATCTTTTGGCATCAATATTATGAATATGTGTATCACTACAATCGAGATCCAACAAACTATTTTCATTGGGTGTATGACCATCGAAGGTTTTATTCATGTAAATGGAACAACAATTAATCTCTAATTTTAAATGAATAACCGTATTGCAATAAACATGATCAAATCATATTCATGCTCAACGCAAATGCCAAATAACATTTATTTAGGTTTAACACTAATCCCGGAAGTATAGAGAGTGTGCGATGATGATTATATCAATCTTGGAACCACTTCCAACACACATCGTCACTTCACCCTTAACTAGTCTCTATTTATTCTGTAACTCCTGTTTCGAGTTACTAATTTTTAGCAACCAAACAAGTATCAAATACCCAGGGCCTACTATAAATACTAGTAAGGGACACATCGATAACTTGTATATCAAATATACCCTTGTTCACTTTTCCATCCTTCTTATCCACCAAATATTCAGGGCATTTCCGCTTCCAGTGACCAGTCCCTTTGCAGTAGAAGCACTTAGTCTCAGGCCTAGGTCCAGACTTGGGCTTCTTCACTTGAGCAGCAACTTGCTTGCCGTTCTTCTTGAAGTTCCCTTTCTTTCCCTTTGCCCTTTTCTTGAAACTAGTGGTCTTGTTAATCATCAACACTTGATGCTCTTTCTGGATTTCTACCTTCATCGATTTCATCATCATGAAAAGCTCGGGAATCTTTTTCGTCATCCCTTGCATACTATAGTTCATCACGAAGTTCTACTAACTTGGTGATGGCGACTAGAGAATTCTGTCAATCACTATTTTATCTGGAATATTAACTCCCACTTGATTCAAGCGATTGTAGTACCCAGACAATCTGAGCTCATGCTCACTGCTTGATCTATTCTCCTCCATCTTTTAGCTATAGAACTTGTTGGAGACTTCATATCTCTCAACTAGGGTATTTTCTTGAAATATTAACTTCAACTCCTGGAACATCTCATATGATCCATGACATTCAAAACGTCTTTCAAGTCCCGATTCTAAGCTGTTAAGCATGGTGCACTAAACTATCAAGTAGTCATCATATTGAGCTAGCCAAACGTTCATAACGTCTGCATCTACTCCTGCAATAGGTCTGCCACCTAGCAGTGCATCAAGGACATAATTCTTTTGTGCAGCAATGAGGATAATCCTTAGATCACAGATCTAATCCGCATCATTGCTACTAACATCTTTCAACATAGTTTTCTCTAGGAACATATCAAAAATAAAATAGGGGATCTAAACGCGAGCTATTGATCTACAACATAGATATGCTAATACTACTAGGACTAAGTTCATGATAAATTAAAGTTCAATTAATCAAATTACTTAAGAACTCCCACTTAGATAGACATCCCTCTAATCATCTAAGTGATCACGTGATCCAAATTAACTAAACCATGTCCGATCATCACGTGAGATGGAGTAGTTTTCAATGGTGAACATCACTATGTTGATCATATCTACTATATGATTCACGCTCGACCTTTCGGTCTCCAGTGTTCCGAGGCCATATCTGCATATGCTAGGCTCGTCAAGTTTAACCTGAGTATTCTGCGTGTGCAACTGTTTTGCACCCGTTGTATTTGAACGTAGAGCCTATCACACCCAATCATCACGTGGTGTCTCAGCACGAAGAACTTTCGCAACGGTGCATACTCAGGGAGAACACTTATACCTTGATAATTTAGCGAGAGATCATCTTATAATGCTACCGTCAATCAAAGCAAGATAAGATGCATAAAAGATAAACATCACATGCAATCAAAAATATGTGACATGATATGGCCATCATCATCTTGTGCCTTTGATCTCCATCTCCGAAGCATCGTCATGGTCTTCATCGTCACCAGCATGACACCATGATCTCCATCATCTTGATCTATATCAATGTGTCGTCACATGGTCGTCTCGCCAACTATTGCTCTTGCAACTATTGCTATCGCAAGCAATAAAGTAAAGCAATTATTTGGCACTTGAATCTTATGCTATAAAGAGACAACCATAAGGCTTCTGCCAGTTGCTGATAACTTCAACAAAACATGATCATCTCATACAACAACTTATATCGCATCACGTCTTGACCATATCACATCACAACATGCCCTACAAAAACAAGTTAGACGTCCTCTACTTTGTTGTTGCAAGTTTTACGTGGCTGCTACGGGTTGAGCAAGAACCGTTCTTACCTACGCATGAAAACCACAACGATAGTTTGTCAAGTTAGTGCTGTTTTAACCTTATCAAGGACCGGGCGTAGCCACACTCGGTTCAACTAAAGTTGGAGAAACTGACACCCGCCAGCCACCTATGTGCAAAGCACGCCGGTAGAACCAGTCTCGCGTAAGCGTACGCGTAATGTCGGTCTGGGCCGCTTCATCCAACAATACCGCCGAACCCAAGTATGACATGCTGGTAAGCAGTATGACTTATATCGCGCAACTCACTTGTGTTCTACTCGTGCATATAACATCTAAGCATAAAACCTGGCTCGGATGTCACTGTTGGGGAACGTAGTAATTTTCAAAAAAAATTATACGCACACACAGGATCATGGTGATGCATAGCAACGAGAGGGGAGAATGTTGTCCACGTACCCTCGTAGACCGAAAGAGGAAGCATTTGCACAACGCGGTTGATGTTGTCGTACGTCTTCATGATCCGACCGATCAAGTACCGAACGTATGGCACCTCCGAGTTCAGCACACGTTCATCTCGATGACGTCCCTCGAACTCCGATCTAGCCGAGCTTTGAGGGAGAGTTCCGTCAGCACGACTGTGTGGTGACGATGATGATGTTCTACCGACGCAGGGCTTCGCCTAAGCACCGCTACGATATTACCGAGGTGGACTATGGTGGAGGGGGGCACCGCACACGGCTAAGAGATCCAAGAGAACAATTGTTGTGTCTAGAGGTTCCCCCTACCCCCGTATATAAAGGAGCAAGGGGGGATAGGCGGCCGGCCAGGAGGAGGCGCGCCAGGGAGGAGTCCTACTCCCACCGGGAGTAGGACTCCCTCCTTTCCTATTTGGAGTAGGAGAAGGGGTAAGGAGGAGGGAGAGAGGGAGGAAAGGGGGAGCCCCCTCCTTGTCCAATTAAGACTAGAGAGGGAGGGAGCGCGCGGCCTGCCCTAGCCGCCCCTCCTCTTCTCCACTAAGGCCCATCTTGGCCCATTAACCCCCCCATTAAACATCCAAAACAGATAATATAATAGCATGGAACAATAAAAAATTATAGATACGTTGGAGACGTATCAAGCATCCCCAAGCTTAATTCCTGCTCGTCCTTGAGTAGGTAAATGATAAAAACAGAATTTTTTGATGTGGAATGCTACCTATCATAATTATCAATGCAATTTTCTCTATCGTGACATGAATGTTCAGATCCGAAGATTCAATACAAAGTTAATATTGACATAAAAATAATAATACTTCAAGCATACTAATAAAGTAATCATGTCTTCTCAAAATAACATGGCCAAAGAAAGCTATCCCTACAAAATCATATAGTCTGGCTATGCTCTATCTTCATCACACAAAATATTTAAATCATGCACAACCCCAATGACAAGCCAAGCAATTGTTTCATACTTTAGATGTTCTCAATCTTTTTCAGTCTTCACGCAATACATGAGCGTGAGCCATGGACATAGCACTATAGGTGGAATAGGATGGTGGTTGTGGAGAAGACAAAAAGGACAAGATAGTCTCACATCAACTGGGCGTATCGATGGCTATGGATGTTGGAAATATGCCCTAGAGGCAATAATAAAATGGTTATTATTATATTTCCTTGTTCATGATAATTGTCTATTGTTCATGCTATAATTGTGTTATCTAGAAATCATAATACATGTGTGAATACATAGACCACAACATGTCCCTAGTGAGCCTCTAGTTGACTAGCTCATTGATCAATAGATGGTTACGGTTTCCTAACCATGGACATATGGTGTCATTGATAAAGGGATCACATCATTAGGATAATGATGTGATGGACAAGACCCAATCCTAAGCATAGCACAATATCGTGTAGTTCGTCTGCTAAAGCTTTTGTAATGTCGAGTATCCTTTCCTTAGATCATGAGATCATGCAACTCCCGGATACCGTAAGGGTACTTTGGGTGTGAAAAACGTCACAACGTAACTGGGTGGCTATAAAGGTACACTACGGGTATCCCCGAAAGTATCTGTTGGGTTCGCACGAATCGAGACTAGGATTTGTCACTCCGTATGATGGAGAGGTATCTCTGGGCCCACTCGGTAGGACATCATCATAATGAGCTCAATGTGATCAAGGAGTTGTTCACGGGATGATGTGTTATGGGAACGAGTAAAGAGACTTGCCGTAACGAGATTGAACAAGGTATCGGTATACCAACGATTGAATCTCGGGCAAGTATCGTACCGATAGACAAAGGGAATTGTATACGGGATTGATTGAATCCTCGACATTGTGGTTCATCCGATGAGATTATCATGGAGCATGTGGGAGACAGCATGGGTATCTAGATCCCGCTGTTGGTTATTGACTGGAGAGTTGTCTCGGTCATGTCTACGTGTCTCCCGAACCCGTAGGGTCTACACACTTAAGGTTCGGTGACGCTAGAGTTGTAGAGATATTAGTATGCGGTTAAACGAAAGTTGTTCTGAGTCCCGGATGAGATCTTGGACGTCACGAGGAGTTCCGGAATGGTCCGGAGGTAAAGATTTATATATTGGAAGTCTAGTTTCGGCCACCGGGAGAGTTTCGGGGGTCACCGGCATTGTACCGGGACCACCGGAAGGGTCCCGGGGGTCCACCGGGTGGGGCCACCTATCCCGGAGGGCCCCATGAGCTTAAGTGGCATGGGAACCAGCCCTTGGTGGGCTGGTGCGCCCCACCCAAGGGCCCAAGGTGCCAAGGGTTGGAAACCCTAGGGGGCCGTTGCCCCCCGAGGGGGCATGCGACCCCCTGGTTGGAAACCCTAAGGGGGCCGTTGCCCCCCGAGGCGCCGCCGCCCCCCCTCTAGATGGGATCTCCAGGGGGCATGCGCCCCTAGCCCCTATATATAGTGGAGGGGAGGGAGGGCAGCCACACCCTAAGCCCTGGCGCCTCCCCTCCTTCCCGTGACACCTCTTACTCCTCCAGTAGCGCTTGGCGAAGCCCTGCTGGAATCCCGCTGCTTCCACCACCACGCCGTCGTGCTGCTAGATCTCCATCAACTCTCCTCCCCCTTGCTGGATCAAGAAGGAGGAGACGTCTCTGCTCCATACGTGTGTCGAACGCGGAGGTGCCGTCTGTTCGGCGCTAGGATCATCGGTGATTTGGATCACGACGAGTACGACTCCATCAACCCCATTCTCTTGAACGCTTCCACTCGTGATGTACAAGGGTATGTAGATGCACTCCTCTCTCTCTCTCTCTCTCTCGTTGCAAGATGACTCCATAGATTGATCTTGGTGATGCATAGAAAATTTTAAATTTCTGCTACAGTCCCCATCAGTGGCATCATGAGCTAGGTCTATGCGTTGTTTCTATGCACGAGTAGAACACACGTTGTTGTGGGTGTCTATTTTTTTCAATTTACTTGTCATTACTAGTCTTATCTTGATTCAGCGGCATCTTGGGATGAAGCGGCCCGGACCGTCCTTACACGTACACTTACGTGAGACAGGTTCCACCGACTGACATGCACTAGTTGCATAAGGTGGCTAGCGGGTGTCTGTCTCTCCCACTTTAGTCGGATCGGATTCGATGAAAAGGGTCCTTTTGAAGGGTAAATAGAAATTGGCATATCACGTTGTGGTTTTGGCGTAGGTAAGAAACATTCTTGCTAGAAACCTATAGCAGCCATGTAAAAATTTGCAACAACAATTAGAGGACGTCTAACTTGTTCTTGCAGCATATGCTGTGTGATGTGATATGGCCAAAAGGATGTGATGAATGATATATGTGATGTATGAGATTTATCATGTTCTTGTAATAGGAATCACGACTTGCATGTCGATGAGTATGACAACCGGCAGGAGCCATAGGAGTTGTCTTAATTTATTGTATGACCTGCGTGTCAATGAAAACGCCATGTAATTACTTTACTTTATTGCTAACCGTTAGCTATAGTAGTAGAAATAATAGTAGGCGAGACAACTTCATGAAGACACGATGATGGAGATCATGATGATGGAGATCATGGTGTCATGCCGGTGACGATGATGATCATGGCGCCCCAAAGATGGAGATCAAAAGGAGCAAAATGATATTGGCCATATCATGTCACTATTTGATTGCATGTGATGTTTATCATGTTTTTACATCTTATTTTCTTATAACGACAGTAGCATAAATAATATGATCCCTCATTAAAATATCAAGAATTGTGTTCCCGCTAACTGTGCACCGTTGCTAAGGTCCGTTGTTCCGAAGCACCACGTGATGACCAGGTGTGATAGGTTCTAACGTTCGCATACATTGGGTGTAAGCCAGATTTACACATGCAATACACTTAGGTTGACTTGACGAGCCTAGCATGTACAGACATGTCCTTGGAACACGGAAGACCGAAAGTTCGAACATGAGTCGTATAGAAGACGATCAACATGAAGATGTTCACCGATGATGACTAGTCCGTCTCACGTGATGATCGGACACGGCCTAGTTGACTCGGATCATGTATCACTTAGAGGACTAGAGGGATGTCTATCTGAGTGGGAGTTCATTAAATAATTTAATTAGATGAACTTAATTACCACGAACATAGTCTAAAACTTTGCAATATGTCTTGTAGATCAAATGGCCCACGCTAATGTTGCCCTCAACTTCAACGCGTTCCTAGAGAAAACAAAGCTGAAAGACGATGGTAGCAACTACACGGACTGGGTCCGTAACCTGAGGATTATCCTCATAGCTGCCAAGAAAGCATATGTCCTTGAAGCACCGCTAGGTGATGCACCTGTTTTCCCAGCAACTCAAGACGTTATGATCGCCTGGCAGTCGCGTAGTGATGATTACTCCCTGGTTCAGTGCGGCATGCTTTACAACCTAGAACCGGGGCTCCAAGCGTTTTGAGCAGCACAGAGCATATGAGATGTTCCAAGAGCTGAAAATGGTTTTCCAAGCTCATGCCCGGGTCGAGAGATATGAAGTGTCTGACAAGTTCTACAGTTGTAAGATGGAGGAGAATAGTTCTGTCAGCGAGCACATACTCAAAATGTCTGGGTTGCACAACCGCTTATCTCAGCTGGGAGTTAATATCCCGGATGATGCGGTCGTTGTCAGAATCCTTCAGTCGCTCCCACCTAGCTACAAGAGCTTTGTGATGAACTTCAATATGCAGGGGATGGAAAAGACCATTCCTGAGGTATATTCAATGCTGAAATCAGCAGAGGTGGAGATCAAAAAGGAACATCAAGTGTTGATGGTGAATAAAACCACTAAGTTCAAGAAAGGCAAGGGTAAGAAGAACTTCAAGAAGGGCGGCAAGGGAGTTGCCGCGCCCGGTAAGCCAGTTTCCGGGAAGAAGCCAAAGCACGGACCCAAGCCTGAGACTGAGTGCTTTTATTGCAAGGGAAACAGTCACTTGAAGCGGAACTGCCCCAAGTACTTAGCGGATAAGAAGGCCGGCAATACCAAAGGTATATGTGATATACATGTTATTGATGTGTACCTAACCAGCGCTCGTATTAGCTCCTGGGTATTTGATACCGGTGCAATTGCTCATATTTGTAACTCAAAACAGGAGCTGCGGAATAAGCGGAGACTGGCGAAGGACGAGGTGACGATGCACGTAGGGAATGGTTCCAAGGTCGATGTGATCGCCGTCGGCACGCTACCTCTACATTTACCTATGGGATTAGTTTTAAACCTCAATAATTGTTATTTAGTACCATCTTTGAGCATGAACATTGTATCTAGATCTCGTTTAATGCGAGATGGCTACTCATTTAAATCTGAGAATAATGGTTGTTCTATTTATATGAGAGACATGTTTTATGGTCATGCCCCGCTGGTTAATGGTTTATTCTTATTTAATCTCGAGCATGATGTCACACATATTCATAGTGTGAATGCCAAAAGATGTAAGGTTGATAATGATAGTCCCACATACTTGTGGCACTGCCGCCTTGGTCACATTGGTGTCAAACGCATGAAGAAACTCCATGCAGATGGACTTTTGGAGTCTCTTGATTATGAATCATTTGACACGTGTGAACCATGCCTCATGGGCAAAATGACCAAGACTCCGTTCTCCGGAACAATGGAGCGAGCAACCAACTTATTGGAAATCATACATACTAATGTGTGCGGTCCAATGAGTGTTGAGGCTCGTGGTGGTTATCGTTATGTCCTCACCCTCACTGATGACTTAAGTAGATATGGGTATGTCTACTTGATGAAACAAAAGTCTGAGACCTTTGAAAAGTTCAAGGAATTTCAGAGTGAGGTTGAGAATCAACGTGACAGGAAAATAAAGTTCTTATGATCGGATCATGGAGGGGAATATTTGAGTCATGAATTTGGCACGCACTTAAGTAAATGTGGAATTGTTTCACAACTCACGCCTCCTGGAACACCTCAGCGTAATGGTGTGTCCGAACGTCGTAATTGCACTCTATTGGATATGGTGCGATCTATGATGTCTCTGACCGATCTACCGCTATCATTTTGGGGTTATGCTATAGAGACTTCCGCATTCACTTTAAATAGGGCTCCGTCGAAATCCGTTGGGACGACACCGTATGAATTGTGGTTTGGGAAGAAACCTAAGCTGTCGTTTCTGAAAGTTTGGGGATGCGATGCTTATGTCAAGAAACTTGAACCTGAAAAGCTCGAACCCAAATCAGAAAAATGTGTCTTCATAGGATACCCTAAGGAAACTATTGGGTATACCTTCTACCTCAGATCCGAAGGTAAGATCTTTGTTGCCAAGAATGGATCCTTTCTAGAGAAAGAGTTTCTCTCGAAAGAAGTAAGTGGGAGGAAAGTAGAACTTGATGAAGTATTGCCTCTTGAACCGGAGAGTAGCGCAGCTCAAGAAAATGTTTCTGTGGTGCCTGCACCAACTAGAGAGGAAGTTAATGATGATGATCATGAAACTTCAGATCAAGTTGCTGCTGAACTTCGTAGGTCCACAAGGACACGTTCCGCACCAGAGTGGTATGGTAACCCTGTCCTGGAAATCATGTTGTTAGACAATGGTGAACCTTCGAACTATGAAGAAGCGATGGCGGGCCCGGATTCTGTCAAATGGCTTGAAGCCATGAAATCCGAGATAGGATCCATGTATGAAAACGAAGTATGGATTTTGACTGACTTGCCTGATGATCGGCGAGCCATAGAAAATAAATGGATCTTTAAGAAGAAGACAGACACGGATGGTAATGTAACCATCTATAAGGCTCGGCTTGTCGCTAAGGGTTGTCGACAAGTTCAAGGGGTTGACTACGATGAGACCTTCTCACCTGTAGCGAAACTGAAGTCTGTCCGAATCATGTTAGCAATTGCCGCATTCTATGATTATGAGATATGGCAAATGGATGTCAAAACGGCATTCCTTAATGGTTTCCTTAAGGAAGAATTGTATATGATGAAGCCGGAAGGTTTTGTCGATCCTAAGAACGCTGACAAGGTATGCAAGCTCCAACGCTCGATCTATGGGCTGGTGCAAGCATCTCGGAGTTGGAACATTCATTTTGATGAGATGATCAGAGCGTTTGGGTTTACGCAGATTTATGGAGAAGCCTGTGTTTACAAGAAAGTGACTGGGGGCTCTGCAGCATTTCTCATATTATATGTGGATGACATACTATTGATGGGAAATGATATATAACTCTTGGAAAGCATAAAGGCCTACTTGAATAAGTGTTTTTCAATGAAGGACCTTGGAGAAGCTGCTTACATATTAGGCATCAAGATCTATAGAGATAGATCAAGACGCCTCATTGGTCTTTCACAAAGCACGTACCTTGACAAGATATTGGAGAAGTTCAATATGGATCAGTTCAAGAAGGGGTTCTTGCCTATATTGCAATGTGTGAGATTGAGCACGGCTCAATGCCCGACCACGACAGAAGATAGAGAAAAGATGAGTGTCATCCCCTATGCCTCGGCCATAGAGTCTATTATGTATGCCATGCTGTGTACCATACCTGATGTAAACCTTGCCGTAAGTTTGGTGGGAAGGTACCAAAGTAATCCCGACATGGAACACTGGACATCGGTCAAGAATATCCTAAAGTACCTGAAAAGGACTAAGGATATGTTTCTCGTTTATGGAGGTGACGAAGAGCTCGTTGTAAAGGGTTATGTTGATGCTAGCTTTGACACAGATCTGGATGACTCCAAGTCACAAACCGGATACATGTATATTTTGAATGGTGGGGCAGTCAGTTGGTGCAGTTTCAAGCAAAGCATCATGGCGGGATCTACATGTGAAGCGGAGTACACGGCAGCCTCGGAGGCAGCACATGAAGCAATCTGGATGAAGGAGTTCATTACCGAGCTAGGAGTTATTCCCAATGCGTCGGGCCCGATGACTCTCTTCTGTGACAACACTGGAGCTATTGCCCTTGCCAAGGAGCCCAGGTTTCACAAGAAGACCAGGCATATCAAGCGTTGCTTCAACTCCATTCATGAAAATGTTCAAGATGGAGACATAGAGATTTGTAAAGTGCATACAGACCTAAATGTCGCAGATCCATTGACTAAACCTCTTCCACGTGCAAAGCATGATCAACACCAGAACTCTATGGGTGTTCGATTCATCACAATGTAACTAGGTTATTGACTCTAGTGCAAGTGGGAGACTGTTGGAAATATGCCCTAGAGGCAATAATAAAATGGTTATTATTATATTTCCTTGTTCATGATAATTGTCTATTGTTCATGCTATAATTGTGTTATCCGGAAATCGTAATACATGTGTGAATACATAGACCACAACATGTCCCTAGTGAGCCTCTAGCTGACTAGCTCGTTGATAAATAGATGGTTACGGTTTCCTAACCATGGACATAGGATGTCATTGATAACGGGATCACATCATTAGGATAATGATGTGATGGACAAGACCCAATCCTAAGCATAGCACAAGATCGTGTAGTTCGTCTGCTAAAGCTTTTCTAATGTCGAGTATTTCCTTAGACCATGAGATTGTGCAACTCCCGGATACCGTAAGGGTACTTTGGGTGTGCCAAATGTCACAACGTAATTGGGTGGCTATAAAGGTACACTATGGGTATCCCCGAAAGTATCTGTTGGGTTGGCATGAATCGAGACTGGGATTTGTCACTCCGTATGACGTAGAGGTATCTCTGGGCCCACTCGGTAGGACATCATCATAATGAGCTCAATGTGATCAAGGGGTTGTTCACGGGATGATGTGTTACTAGAACGAGTAAAGAGACTTTCCGTAACGAGATTGAACAAGGTATCGGTATACCGGCTATTGAATCTCGGGCAAGTATCGTACCGATAGACAAAGGGAGTTGTATACACGATTGATTGAATCCTCGACATTGTGGTTCATCCAATGAGTTTATCGTGGAGCATGTGGGAGCCAACATGGGTATCCATATCCCGCTATTGGTTATTGACAAGAGAGTTGTCTCGGTCATGTCTACGTGTCTCCCGAACTCGTAAGGTCTACACACTTAAGGTTCAGTGACGCTAGAGTTGTAGAGATATTAGTATGCGGTTAACCAAAAGTTGTTCGGAGTCCCAGATGAGATCCCGTACGTCACGAGGAGTTCCAGAATGGTCCATAGGTAAAGATTTATATATAGGAAGTCCAGTTTCGGCCACCGGGAGAGTTTCGGGGGTCATCGGTATTGCACCGGGACCACCGGAAGGGTCCCGGGGGTCCACCGGGTGGGGCCACCTATCCCGGAGGGCCCCATGGGCTGAAGTGGCGTGGGAACCAGCCCCTGGTGGGCCAGTGCGCCCCACCCAAGGGCCAAGACGCCTAGGGTTGGAAACCCTAGGGGGCTGTTGCCCCCCGAGGGGGCATGCGCCCCCTGGTTGGAAACCCTAAGGGGGCCGTTGCCCCCCGAGGGGCCGCCGCCCCCCTCTAGATGGGATCTCCAAGGGGGCATGTGCCCCCTAGCCCCTATATATAGTGGAGGGGAGGGAGGGCAGCCGCACCCTAAGCCCTGGCGCCTCCCTCTCCCTCCCGTGACACCTCTTCCTCCTCCAGTAGCGCTTGGCGAAGCCCTGCTGAAATCCCGCTGCTTCCACCTCCACGCCATCGTGCTGCTGGATCCCCATCAACTTCTCCTCCCCCTTGCTTGATCAAGAAGGAGGAGACGTCTCCGCTCCGTATGTGTGTTGAACGCGGAGGTGCCGTCCGTTCGGCGCTAGGATCATCGGTGATTTGGATCGCGACGAGTACGACTCCATCAACCCCATTCTCTTGAACACTTCCGCTCGCGATCTACAAGGGTATGTAGATGCACTCCTCTCTCTCTCTCTCTCTCTTGTTGCTAGATGACTCCATAGATTGATCTTGGTGATGCGTAGAAAATTTTAAATTTCCGCTACGATCCCCAACAATGGAGATGCCTATCAATAGATAACAATGTGAGTGAGTAGGGATTGCCATGCAAGGGATGCACTAGAGCTATAAGTGTATGAGAGCTGAAAAAGAAACTAAGTGGGCGTGCATCCAACTCGCTTGGTCACGAAGACCTAGGGCATTTTGAGGAAGCCCATCATTGGATATACAAGCCAAGTTCTATAATGAAAGATTCCCACTAGTATATGAAAGTGACAACATATGAGACTCTCTATCATGAAGATCATGATGCTACTTTGAAGCACAACTGTGGAAAAAGGATAGTAGCATTTCCCCTTCTCTCTTTTTCTCTCATTTTTTTATTTGGGTCTTTCTCTTTTTTTATGGCCTCCATTTTCCTGTTTTTTCATTCGGGGTCTCATTCCGACTTGTGGGGGAATCATAGTCTCCATCATCCTTTCCTCACATGGGAAAATGCTATAATGATGATGACCATCACACTTTTATTTACTTACAACTCAAGAATTACAACTCGATACTTAGAACAAATATGACTCTGTGAATGCCTCCGGCGATGTACCGAGATGTGCAATGAATCAAGAGTGACATGTATGATAGAATTATGAAGGCGGCTTTGCCACAAATACGATGTCAACTACATGATCATGCAAAGCAATATGACAATGATGAAGCGTGTCATAATAAACGGAACGGTGGAAAGTTGCATGGCAATATATCTCGGAATGGCTATAGAAATGCCATAATAGGTAGGTATGGTGGATGTTTTGAGGAAGGTAAATGGTGGGTTTATGGTACCGGCGAAAGTTGCGCGGTACTATAGAGGCTAGCAATGGTGGAAGGGTGAGAGTGCGTATAATCCATGGACTCAAAATTAGTCATAAAGAACTCACATTATTATTGCAAAAATCTATTAGTTATCGAAACGAAGTACTACGTGCATGCTCCAAGGGGGATAGATTGGTAGGAAAAGACCATCGCTCGTCCCCGACCGCCACTCATAAGGAAGACAATCAAAAAATAAATCATCCTCTGACTTCATCACATAACGGTTCACCATACGTGCATGCTACGGGAATCACAAACTTTAACACAAGTATTTCTCAAATTCACAACTACTCAACTAGCATGACAGTAATATCACCTTCTTCATATCTCAAAACAATCATAAGGAATCAAACTTCTCAAAGTATTCAATGCACTTTATATGAAAGCTTTTATTATACCCATCTTGGATGCCCATCATATTAGGACTAATTTTATGGCCAAAGAAAATTACCATGCTGATCTAAAAGACTCTCAAAATAATTTAATTGAAGCATGAGAGATCAAAAATTTCTTTAAAATAAAATCACCACCATGCTCTAAAAAGATATAAGTGAAGTACTAAAGCAAAATTATCTACCTCAAAAGATATAAGTGAAGCACATAGAGTATTCTATTAAATTCTGATTCATGCGTGTCTCTCCCAAAAGGTGTGTACAACAAGGATGATTGTGGTAAACTATAAAGCAAAGACTCCAATCATACAAGACGCTCCAAGCAAAACACATATCATGTGGTGAATAAAAATATAGCCTCAAGTAAAGTTACCGATAGACGAAGACGAAACAGGGGATGCCTTCCGGGGCATACCCAAGCTTAGGCTTTTGGTTGTCCTTGAATTTTACATTGGGGTGCCTTGGGCATCCCCAACTTAGGCTCTTGCCACTCCTTATTCCAAAATCCATCAAATCTTTACCCAAAAACTTGAAAGCTTCACAACACAAAACTTCAACAAAAAATCTCATGAGCTCCGTTAGTATAAGAAAATAAACCACCACTTCAAGGTACTGTAATTAACTCATTGTTTATTTATATTGGTGTTAAAGCTACTGTATTCCAACTTCTCTATGGTTCATACCGCCCGATACTACTCATAGATTCATCAAAATAAGCAAACAACACATGAAAAATAGAATCTTTCAAAAACAGAACAGTCTGTAGCAATCTGGAGATTTCGAATACTTATCTAACTTCAAAAATTCTGAAACATTAGGACCACTAGGATAAAAAGTATATTGATCTACTGCAGTTGGAATTGTTATTTTATCACTCTGTGGTAAAAAAAAGATAATTATTTTTGTGAGCGCATACTTTCTGTTTTTATCAGCAAGATCAAACAACAATCACCCAAGAAGATCCTAAAGGCTTTACTTGGCACAAACACTAATTAAAAAATAAAAAACACAATCATAACAGAAGCTAGATGAATTATTTATTACTAAACAGGAGCAAAAAGCAAAGAACAAAAATCAAATTGGGTTGCCTCCCAAGAAGCGCTATCGTTTAACGCCCCTAGCTAGGCATAAAAAGAAGAATAGATCTAGGTATTGCCATTGAGAATTATTAACCATAATATTGTCTAGGAGTTTAGTAACTTCTCCTAAAGTGATTTCCATAAAAGTGCCTCCCGCGGCCGAATCTAAAAGATTTCTAGAAGCAAAATTCAATCCGGCATAAAATTTTGTATAATCATCCACAAATTCAAACCATGTGTAGGACAATTATGTGTCATTAATTTCATCCTCTCCCAAGCTTGTGCAACATGCTCATGATCAAGTTGCTTAAAATTCATAATATCGTTCCTAAGAGAGATGATCTTAGCGGGAGGAAAATACTTAGAGATAAAAGCATCTTTGCACTTATTCCATGAATCAACACTATTTTTAGGCAAAGAAGAGAACCAAGTTTTAGCACGATCTCTAAGCGAAAACGGAAATAACTTCAATTTAACAATATCATTATCCACATCTTTCTTCTTTTGCATATCACACAAATCAACAAAGTTTTTTAGATGGGTAGCGGCATCTTCACTAGGAAGGCCAGAAAATTGATCTTTCATAACAAGATTCAGCAAAGCGGTATTAATTTCACAAGATTCAGCATCGGTAGTAGGAGCAATCGGAGTGCTAATAACATCATTGTTGTTGGTATTGGAAAAGTCACACAATTTAGTATTATGCTGAGCCATTGTGACAAACAATCAATCCAACACACAAGCACACAAGAAGCAAGCGAAAAGATACAAACGGAAAAGGGGCGAAGAAAAGGCAAAGGTTTTCAAAAATCATTTTAGAAGTGGGGGAGAGGAAAACGAGAGGCGAATGGAAAATAATGTAATGCGAGGGAGAATAGTTTATTATGGGTACTTGGTATGTCTTGCCTTGGCGTAGATCTCCCCGGCAATGGCGCCAGAAATCCTTCTTGCTACCTCTTGAGCATGCGTTGGTTTTCCCTTGAAGAGGAAAGGGTGATGCAGTAAAGTAGCATAAGTATTTCCCTCAGTTTTGAGAAGCAAGGTATCAATCCAGTAGGAGAAAACGCACAAGTCACCTTGTACCTGCACAAACAATCAAGAGCCTTGCAACCAACGCGATAAAGGGGTTGTCAATCCCTTCACGGTCACTCACAAAAGTGAGATCTAATAAAGATAGTAAAGTAAATATTTTTGGTATTTTTGTTGTATAGATTGGAAAGTAAAGATTGCAAAATAGTAAACAAGATGCTATGTAAATAAAAGAGATACAATATAATAGGAAAGAGACCTGGGGGCCATAGGTTTCACTAGTGGCTTCTCTCAAGATAGCATGTATTACAGTGGGTGAACAAATTACTGCCGAGAAATTGATAGAAAAGCGCATAGTTATGAGGATATCTAAGGAAATGATCATGAATATAGGCATCACGTCCGTGTCAAGTAGATCGAAACGATTCTGCATCTAGTACTATTACTCCACACATCGACCGCTATCCAACATGCATCTAGAGTATTAAGTTCATAATAACAGAGTAACGCATTAAGAAAGACGACATGATGTAGAGGGATAAACGCAAGCAATATGATATAAAGCCCATCTTTTTATCCTTGATGGAAATAATACAATACATGCCGTGCTGCCCCTACTGTCACTGGGAAAGGACACCGCAAGATTGAACCCAAAGCTAAGCACATCCCCCGCAGCAAGAAAGATCAATCTAGTAGGCCAAACTAAACCGATAATTCGAACAGACTTGCAAAGATATGAAATGATGCATATAAGAATTCAGAGAATAACCAAATAATATTCATAGATAATCTTGTTCATAAACCCACAATTCATTGGATCTTGGCAAACACACCGCAAAAGAGTATTACATTGAATAGATCTCCAAGAACATCGAGGAGAACTTTGTATTGAGAATCAAAGAGAGAGAAGAAGCCATCTAGCTAATAACTATGGACCCGAAGGTCTGTGGTAAACTATTCACGCTTCATCGGAGAGGCAATGGTGTTGATGTAGAAACCCTCCGTGATCGATCCCCCCCTCCGGTAGATCGCCAGAAAAGGCCCCAAGATGATATCTCCTGGGTACAGAAGGTTGCGGCAACGGAAAAGTGGTTTCGTGGCTCTCTTCGATGTTTCTAGGGTATAAGAGTATATATAGGCGAAAGGAGTACGTCAGTGGAGCTATGACGGGGCCACGAGGGTGGGGGGTGCGCCTACCCCCTGGGTGCTCCCTCCTGCCTCGTGGAGTTCCAGACTTTGACTCCAAGTCTTCTGGATTTCTTTCGGTTCAAGAAAGATCACCATGAAGGTTTCATTCCGTTTAGACTCCGTTTGGTATTCTTTTTCTGTGAATCTCTAAAATAGGCAAAAAAACAGAAACTGCCACTGGGCCTCCAGTTAATAGGTTAGTCTAAAAACTAATATAAAAGAGCATATTAAATCCCATTAAACATCCAAAACAGATAATATAATAGCATGGAACAATCAAACATTACATATACGTTGGAGACGTATCAGTTAGCAAGGGTCACCATCTCCACTGCCGCATGGTCTGCCCATTTGATTATCTGTTCCTCACCACCTAGCCACAACATTGCATGCAGAACAAACCGACTGAGAGAATCAGGAACACAAGAGCCACCGCCACCATCGTATCCCAAGACGAACAATCCTACCATAACAAAAGCCTGCGGGTAATGCAACAGCAATGCAGCAACACTGACCCAACCAATGTGAATCACCATAGAAGGAAAAGGCCAAAAACACATATATACCTTGCTGGGCTAAGACCAGCGAAGGAGGAGGTGTCACAACCCTAGAATTTGCTTGCCATTAGTTTCCTTAAAGCATCCATGCATCATGTTAACTTTTCAATTAAAGTTGAAATGGGGATGTTGAAACCCTAGCACTAAATGAATTCAACTAGGTTCAAATAAATAATATTTTCAATGAACCCAAAATGCCTTTTAAAATGTTCATTATTTTTGATAAAGGTGAAAACCTCTGCCAAAAATGATGCCAATATTTTTTAGGCCATTCTGGATTTTTGAATAACCCATATTGTATTTGAATTGGGGCAGTTAAATACTATTAATATTTTTAAATGCTCCGACAATTCTAAAAATAGTTAAGGGCCTCTGTAATAATTAACTTAATTCCCACAATTATTTTCAGGATTTATTAAAATGATTTGGGTTATAAACTAAATCAAAACAAAATAACAAGAATAGAAAACAGAACATAATTTATGAAAAGAAAGAAACCTCACCTAGGCTTCTTACCTGTAGTAGCAGCCCACCTGGCCAAGCCACCTGGCGGCCCAGTTGGCTGGCCCAGCCCAGCCAGCTCTGGCCATCGTCTTCAACCTCCTGCCAGTAGGCAGGAGGGCGTGTGCTCGCCGCGCGCCGGTCACCTCCTGCCTCCCTGCCTGTCTCCCAATTCCCTTAGGATGCCACGCGACCCCTTAGCGCCCTCTCACTCCCTCCCGCGTCTCTCCCTCGTTTGTCCCTCTCCTCCCGAGAACCACCGAGCGGAGCTCGTCACCACCGACACCGTTCGTCGCGGCCACCGACCCTCCCTCGCCCATCCAGTGTGTCCAATAGCTCCGGGTCGTCTTCCTCATCCTCTCCACCGAGCCTTGGAACGAAGGATGCACCACAACATCGCCAGCATCGTCGTTTCCATCGCCGGCCATTGTGGATCCTCGCTGTCGATTCAGGAGCTACCGGGCGTCCCCGACCTCGCCCTCGCGCTCGTTGGACTCACTGTGAGCCTCCGCACCGAACCTCCCTCTCCCCGATGCCGATTTCTTCCTCTAACCGCGGGCTCCGTCGAGACCGAGAGCTCATCGCCGCTGGGCACGAGGTTACCGTGGCTAGAGCCCACACACATCATGTCCGAGCATGCTGTCGTCCTCAGCGCGTTCCCAGGAACCCAGAGCACCTAACCACTCCTTCTCCCGTGCACCGTAGTGCTCTGTCCATCTTCACCGAACTCCGGCCACCGTCACGAGCTCCGTTCCGGCGTGCTCCGGTGCCCCACAGCCACCCACCTGCTCCTCTGGATGAGGGCGAGCGAGGGCAACCCACTGGTGCCCTTGGCTTGACCCATTGCCGCCTGTAGCACCATCTTCGCCGTTGCCCGAGCTCCGGCCACCGCAAAGCTCGACGCCGTCAGCGCTGTAGACCACCCCAGCCACTGTTGCTTGCTCCGTTGGATGCGGATGAGCACCAGCTCCACACAGAGCCCCTCCGCCACTCGTTTGGTCGCCGGAGGAGCAAACCCGATGCCCTCCGCCGTCTCTGGCTCCGCCGGCGACCCGTGTTTGACCCCCACAGGGTCACTGACGCGTGGGCCCGCCCTGTTAATTTTTAAGTTAGGTTTGTTTAGTGCTAATTAACTTAGATTAGTGCTTAATCTAACACTAACTAACTCTGTTAAGTTAGTGATGACACTGACATGCGGGACCCACATGTCAGGTTTGACCTGGACTGCCCCCGTTGACCTGCTGACGTCATAGTGATGTAGGTTGATGCAGTAACTCTTTTTCTGGATTTATTCTTTTACAGGAAATTCCAGAAAATAGCCAAAACTTCTAATATTCATAGAAAATTATCTATAGCTCCAAATGAAAAATGATCAAAGAAATCCAATCTATCCATCTGCACTGGTATCATGCATGTTTAGGCAACTTAAACCTGTTGTTTTTATCAAAACATGATAATGCACTTATTAAAGTCATAGTTTGAATTTGGACTTGAACCTTGAGTTCAAAATAACTCAAACCCATCTGGTTTTAGTTGCATTAGCCCAATATACTCATTTTGCCATGTCATGATCATGCATCATATTGTGCATTGCATTGATTGTGTTTCCTTCTTTTCGCCGGAAGTTGTCCCCTCTCGATAGACGTGGTTTCGACGATGAGTTCGCTGACACCAATGAAGAGCTATACTATCTTCAGAAGTGCCAGGCAAGAAAAACCCCCTTGTTCATTCCAATACAATCCCACTCTCTCGCTCCTGCTCTCTTTTACTGCATGAGGACAACAGCGCTTCAACTGTTACTTGCTACAGTAGTTGAACCCCTTATCCTCTACATGACCTGTCATTGCCACAGTAATTAGATGAAACCCACTAGCATGAGTAGGGGTTGCTTGAGCCCTGATGTGCCTACTCATTCATGCTTGTACGTCATGCCTGCTATTGCTTAAAGGTATCGATGAGAGGCCATGTAGGAGTACATGGTGGGTTGTTTCATTGGAACCGTCCTTAAGCATCGAGATCTGTATGTGTGATTTAAGAACCAGTTACTACCATGCATTGGGATCCTTAATTGACCCTCTAGGCTTCTTAACCACCCTAGTCCTCTGTCCAAGAGTTGGAATGAGTTTTTGGTGTTTGTAGGATATGTGTTGGCGGCCGTGCATAGCGCTGACCCCAGGGGTGGGCTATGATGCAGTAGATACACCGTGGTCGGGCATGCCGGGCGCCCGTTTGGTGTCTCGGAACCCTGTACACATCGTTCGGGGCCGTATGTGGAAACCTTGGCCGGACTCCCTGCGGATGGAACCTAGATAGGAGATAAACCTGGACTAGAGACTTGAGTGTTTAGGTAGGCCGTGGCCGACACCCTCGTTGGGCTTCCACTTGAAGGTTGTCGAGTACATGTCGTGTAAACGACGGTAAGTGGTGAGAGCGTGTATGAAGAAGTACACCCCTTTAGGGTTAACATCATCTATTCGAATAGCCGCGTCCGCGGTAAAGGACTGCTTGGTTGCCTATACAGTTCATAGATAACTTGAAGTGGATACTCTAAAACTCGCAAGATAAGCGTGAGTGCTATGGATGGCCTTCTCGTAGGGAGACGGGAGCGGATCCATAGTGGTGTATTGATATGGTGAATATGTGGACTCGTGTGCGCCACCTCAAAAGAGTTGCTTGCAGTCGTAGTTCAGGTTAGCCACTGAATCAAAGCTGGCTTGCTGCAGTTAAACTCCACTACCCCTTTGTTGATACTGATGCATATGTAGTTAGTTCTGATGTAAGTCTTGCTGGGTACATTTGTACTCACGTTTGCTTAATTTATGTTTTGCAGAGAGACTTCAGTCTCGCTAGTAGTTCCACGTGGACTTCGATGTTTAGCTTGATACCTCAGCTACGATCTTGTGCCCTCGGCAGGATCTGGTAGATAGTCAGGCTTCTTAGCCTTTTCCATTTGTAGATGTCTGTACTCAGACATGTTAAGCTTCCGCATGTGCTTTGAATTGTATTCTATGGTTGTTGGGTCATGAGACCCATGTTTGTAATATCTCGCTCCTCGGATCCTAATGAATAAATACTTGAGTTGTAGAGTTATGTTGTGATGCCATGTTGTATTTACACATATCGAGCATATTGTGTGTATGATTGAAATGCTTGGTATGTGTGGGATCCGACAATCTAGTTGTTTATCCTTGGCAGCCTCTCTTATGGGGAAATGTAGTCTAGTGCTTCCATGAGCCATAGTAGTCCGCTACAGCCCGGTTCACCGGAGTCCTATTAGCCCAGCACTACTACTCAGGACATTTGACTGGCCGGCATGTGTTTCACTTCGTTCCTGTGTCTGTCCCTTCGGGGAAATGTCACGCGGTGACATCCGGAGTCCTGCCTAGCCTGCTACAGCCCGGGTTCCCGGAGTCCTGTTAGCCCAGTGCTACAGCCCGGATTCACACGTTGCTGACCGACATGCTCGATGTGATTCATGTATGCCTGTCCCCATAGGTTAGTACTGCTTTGGGTTCACGACTAGTCATGTCGGCCCGGGTTCTCTGTCATATGAATGATAGCGACATTATCATATACATGAGCCAAAAGGCGGAAACGGTCCCGGGCATGGTAAGGCGACACCGTGGGAATACCGTGCGTGAGGCCGCAAAGTTATATGAGGTGTTACCGGCTAGATCGATGTGACTTGGAATCGGGGTCCTGACAGCTTTGGTATCAGAGCCTGACTGCCTGTAGGATTACCAGCCAAACTGGTCGAAGTTGTGTCTAGAAATTCTTTAGTTATGTAAGGGAATTGATTATGGAAGGGAACGTATGGCTCTTTTTACTCCTTATACCTTATGCCTTCTGATCTGAGTCACCTCTTCTCTTCTACAGGGATTAAGAACTAGGCTTCTCATCTTTCTATCAGGATCACGTGTTACTAATCCGTAGATTCGTAGGATTGTTGGTCTCAAGCCTCAGTTCAGTTTCTACTACTCCAGTGTGTTGTTAAATGGTCTCAGAACCCTGATATGATGTTGTTGAGTGGTTATGCCACCATTTTGCAGGATGTCTCAAATATTTCTGAGCATTTACAACCGTTATGCTGTCCGAGTCATCCCAGGTCTCTACATAGTCTGATGCATTTGCAAATCCATTCTTTTCGTTCCCGATGTCCCTTGGGGCCAGTTCAACCACACTAATCGGTGAGTTGAGGTACTTTGTTGCCTCGACATATATGTTGGAGCTATTTTTATGGACCTAGGTGTTTTAGGGAGTCACCTAGTGATCTAGCCATGTTTTGTATCCCTAGTGTGTGATTCTGGCCATTATTCTCGAAAGCATCCCGTGATGCCATGTAGTAGTAGGTATTCTATTCATGGGTTCTTGAACCCGAGATTCACCCTACTTACCTCATGTTGATAGTGTTGCTAGTTCCTTTAGGATATTAGTAACCTTTGCGATAGTCCTCGAGGTTCGTGGTACATCCTTCTTCCAATTATCATGAACCATTCTTGGCAGGAGTTCTTTTGAACCAAAAGGTCATGACAGAGTGCTCCTGATGAGTTCTCCATTCTATGTTGTGACTCTGCCAACCCTACCTTTCTGCATGGGTTATCCGGAAGAAATATGTTGAATTCGTTCGACATACTAATCTATGCATCCACAACTCAGAAAGTTATATGTTCCTTTGAGTTGTCCCCCTTCCGTTATATTCCGACCTTCATCCATCAATTGATAGTCAAGAGCATGTGAGCATTCGTTCATCGGTGCCTATTATTCTTGTGGTCCGTCGAGCCGTTCTATTTTGGAATGACTAGGAGAAACAAACTCCAGTACCTCATCCATTTCTAGGATTGGGTCAAAATAGTTGTAATCCACAAATCAAATGCCAATCCAGCTTTTGATTCTGTTCTACCTTGGAGTATTACCATGTTTATATCAATAATGTCATGGAAATTGCACACCATCCTATGAACTCTTGATACAGTGATACTTCTTGCCATCATTATTCATTCCTTGGTCCCCATGTTATCCGACAAGTGAATCGTGATGCGTGAAATCTATACTCCTAGCAACTCCGTTGCTTGGTAGTTAATGGACAATAATTTCATTCTTAGTTTGTTGGTTACTAAATCATCATCCTAAGATTGATCGTGCTACCTAGCCTTATTCCCAGTGCACTTTTTGATAAATGAGTTAGGATTGTGTCAATCCCTCGCTCTTTTGATCATATCATCTTGCCTCGAAAGCAAGATTGCTCCTGAGCTTAATAACATTTCGGTGGTTCGTGATTTTCCAAATATCTTCTCGGAAGTGTTACCAGGTTGTCACCTGACCGCTATGTTGAGTTTGTGATCAAGTTGGTTTTCTTGTAAACCGCTCCTTCTCCAAGAATACGTGTTGGATACCCCGGAACTAGTTGGTTGAGCTAAACAACAACTTGGAGAGTTGGAAGATAAAAGCTTGCCAGCTTAGTTCATTTCAAGGGATATATTTGTGTGTGTTTAAGATAGATGATATCTTCATCGATTGGTCCCTGTGATCAGTTGTTGGATCTATTGTCATATCAAAACTTTGATTTGAGTATGGGCTATCATCAAATCAAATCAGAACCAACGATGTTCATAATGTTGTCTTACTCGTGGTTGATCCCTCGGGCATACACCATTATATCCTTTGGTCTGACCAATGCTATTGCCGTGTTCACTTAATTGTGGAATTCCATCTATATGGAAGCCTTGATGGCTTGTTGTTGAGCCCATTGACAACAATTTCATCATGTCCATGATTCATGTTGAACATGTAAATTAGTGTTGGAAACTTTGTAAGCAATGCTTCGTGTTCCGTTCATGAAGCTTATGCTTGGATGGAAGAAGTGACTTCCTCGAATTTATGTGCATTCTATGCAAGTTGCCACCGTGAATACGAGAAAGATTGTTTTTGCTTCCTATGGAATCATCCCAAGTTAGTCACACATGTGCGAAGTACTCTATGGTTTGATAGGTTGGCCGCCTCCATTCTATATGTGTTTCCTAGCACACCAAGCCACTGAATGACTTGTTCAAGGAGAAGAAGTTCCTTCTTAAGAGCATGCCTTATGCAAGGACTTTGATATCCTCGATGATGGTTCTCCACCTGAACTCGGTAGTGTTTTATTATAAGACTACTACGTGGTCATGCTTGTCTGGGACAGCTTGTTCACATGTGTGTAGCAGAACCCACTCATGTTTTGGAGCTTGCTATCGTAGTTCATTCCCGAGAATCTCGCAACGTTATCTCGTCGATTTGTGTTGCAACTTTTCTTTTTCAGACATGTTGAGTCTAAAGTATCCTGTTACTGACCAGATCTGAATCTCAGGCAGATATGATGGTTGGAACATTCCCAACATTTGCATTTTGTTCCTAGCTTGCACCGCCATTGTGTCATCCTACTATGGACTGCCCTTCTTAGCAGTTGCTGTTCAGGATCATCTTCAAAAGTGGTCCTACCATGGATCCCATCCATTTCCGATGATAAGCAAAAATCATCCATTGTGTTGTCTTCAACAAGGTAGTCCACATCATCCATTCTAGTCAGGGTATGTCATTCTTTCGAACTCCTTCAAACGATTGCTCGAGATTTTCCCTAGGCTGGTATAGGGAATTTTATTGATCTCTGGATCAAAAGCAATTCTTTTTGCTACTTTAGGGATAATTCTACAAGTCATCCTTCTCTAGGGTGTCTCGTTATGGTATCATGGCAACTCAAATCCTCGCTACGTTGACAACCGTTCACCACCCTCTTATGTGTTGAATTGTTGTCTACCTAGTGAACCCTCGTCATCTGTTCCACCCCACCCCTCTAGATGTGTACTTCGTGTCTCAGCTCGAGAGATGTTTCAATGTCTCACTCCGTTAGTTGATCCTGAGTTGTTCGATCTTCGATAAGATCGATCCTTCTAGAGTTTTCTCTTTCCTCTCATTGTCATGTTAGTTGGAGTTTCCGAAGCGAGACATCGGGACAAAGATGGTGACAAATCAACGTTCTTACGAAGTGCAACCTGGATCGTGAAGATTGTGTTAGCTTTGTGTTCCCTCTGTCTTCTTACCTCACGTCTTGAATCTCGGGACGAGATTCTTGTTTAGTAGGGGTGAGTTGTCACAGCCCTAGAATTTGCTTGCCATTAGTTGCCTTAAAGCATCCATGCATCATGTTAACTTTTCAATTAAAGTTGAAATGGGGATGTTGAAACCCTAGCACTAAATGAATTCAACTAGGTTCAAATAAACAATATTTTCAATGAACCCAAAATGCCTTTGAAAATGTTCATGATTTTTGATAAAGGTGAAAACCTCTGCCAAAAATGATGCCAATATTTTTTAGGCCATTCTGCATTTTTGAATAACCCATATTGTATTTGAATTGGGGCGGTTAAATACTATTAATATTTTTAAATGCTCCAACAATTCTGAAAATAGTTAAGGGCCTCTGTAATAATTAACTTAATGCCCACAATTATTTTCAGGATTTATTAAAATGATTTGGGTTATAAACTAAATCAAAACAAAATAACAAGAATAGAAAACAGAACAGAATTTATGAAAAGACAGAAACCTCACCTGGGCTTCTTACCTGTAGCAGCAGCCCACCTGGACAGGCCACCTGGCGGCCCAGTTGGCTGACCCGGCCCAGCCAATGCTGGCCACCGTCTTCCACCTCCTGCCAGTAGGCAGGAGGGCGTGTGCTCACCGCGCGCCGGCACGCGCCGGCCACCTCCTACCTCCATGCCTGTCTCCCCATCGCGTTGAGGATGCCATGCGACCCCTTGGAGCCCTCTCACTCCCTCCCGCGTCTCTCCCTCGTCTGCCCCTCTCCCCCCGAGCACCACCGAGCGGAGCTCGTCGCCACCGACACCGTTCGCCGTGGCCACCGACCCTCCCTCGCCCATCCAATGTGTCCAATAGCTCCGGGCCGTCTTCCTCATCATATCCACCGAGCCTTGGAACGAAGGACGCACCACAACATCGCCACCATCGTCGTTTCCATCACCGGCCACCGTGGATCCTCGCCGTCAATTCAAGAGCTACTGGGCGTCCCCGACCTCGCCCTCGCGCTCGTTGGACTCGCTGTGAGCCTCCACACTGAACCTCCCTCTCCCCGATGCCGATTTCTTCCTCTAACCGTGGGCTCCGTCGAGCCCAAGAGCTCATCGCCGCCGGCCACAAGGTCGCCCTGGCTAGAGCCCACACACGTTGCGTCCGTGCACGCTGTCGTCCTCAGCGTGTTCCCAGGAACCCAGAGCACCTAACCACTCCTTCTCCCGTGCACCGTAGCGCTCTGTCCATCTTCACCGAACTCTAGCCACTGCCGCGAGCTCCGTTCCGGCGAGCTCCGGTGCCCCCACAGCCACCCACATGCTCCTCTGGATGCGGGCGAGCGAGGGCAACCCACTGGTGCCCTTGGCTTGACCCACTGCCGCCTATAGCGCCATATCCGCCGTTGCCTGAGCTTCGGCCGCCGCAAAGCTCGACGCCGTCAGCGCTGTAGACCACCCCAGCCACTGCTACTTGCTCTGTTGGATGCGGATGAGCACCAGCTCCACGCAGAGCCCCTCCGCCACTCGTTTGGTCGCCGGAGGAGCAAACCCAACGCCCTCCGCCGTCTCTGGCTCCGCTGGCGACGAGCCGCGGGTCAACTCCGGCGAGTTGACCCATGCTTGACCCCTGTTTGACCCCCAGGGTCACTAACGCGTGGGCCCGCCTTGTTAATTTTTTAGTTAGGTTTAGCTTAGTACTAATTAACTTAGATTAGTGCTTAATCTAACACTAACTAACTCTGTTAAGTTAGTGATGACACTGACACGCGGGACCCACAGGTCAGGTTTGACCTGGACCGCCCCCGTTGACCTGCTCACGTCACAATGATGTAGTGCTGACGCAGTAAGTCTTTTTCTGGATTTATTCTTTTACAGGAAATTCCAGAAAATAGCCAAAACTTCTAAAATTCATAGAAAATTATCTATAGCTCCAAATGAAATACATTATATATGAAAAATGATCAGAAAAATCCAATCTATCCATCTACACTGGTATCATGCATGTTTAGGCAACTTAAACCTGCTGTTTTGATCAAAACATGATAATGCACTTATTAAAGTCATGGTTTGAATTTGAACCTTGAGTTCAAAATAACTCAAACCCATCTGGTTTTATTTGCATTAGCCCAATATACTCATTTTGCCATGTCAAGATCATGCATCATATTGTGCATTGCATTGATTGTGTTTCATTCTTTTCGCCGGAAGTTGTCCCCTCTCGATAGACGTGGTTTCGACGATGAGTTCGATGACACCAATGAAGAGCTATACTATCTTCAGAAGTGACTGGCAAGCAAAATCCCCTTGTTAATTCCGTTACAATCCCACTCTCTTGCTCCTGCTCTGTTTTACTACATGAGGACAACAGCGCTTCAACTGTTACTTGCTGCAGTAGTTGAACCCCTTATCCTCTACATGACCTGTCATTGCCACAGTAATTAGATGAAACCCACTAGCATGAGTAGGGGTTGCTTGAGCCCTGATGTGCCTACTCATTCATGCTTGTTCGTCATGCCTGCTATTGCTTAAAGGTATCGATGAGAGGCCATGTAGGAGTACATGGTGGGTTGTTTCATTGGAACCATCCTTAAGCACCGAGATCTGTATGTGTGATTTAAGAACCAGTTACTACCATGCATTGGGATCCTTAATTGACCCTCTAGGCTTCTTAACCACCCTAGTCCTCTGTCCAGGAGTTGTAATTAGTTTTTGGTGTTTGTAGGATATGTGTTGGCGGCCGTGCATAGCGCTGACCCCAGGGGTGGGCTATGATGCGGTAGATACACCCTGGCCGGGCATGCCTGGCGCCCGTTTGGTGTCTCGGAACCCTGTACACATCGTTCAGGGCCGTATGTGGAAACCTCGGCCGGACTCCCTACGGATGGAACCTGGATAGGAGATAAACCAGGACTAGAGACTTGAGTGTTTAGGTAGGCTGTGGCCAACACCCTCGTTGGGCTTGCGCTTGAAGGTTGTCGAGTACATGTCGTGTAAACGACGGTAAGTTGTGAGAGCGTGTATGAAGAAGTACACCCCTGCAGGGTTAACATCATCTATTCGAATAGCCGCGTCCGCGGTAAAGGACTGCTTGGTTGCCTATACAGTTCATAGATAACTTGAAGTGGATACTCTAAAACTCGCAAGATAAGCGTGAGTGCTATGGATGGGCTTCTCGTAGGGGGGCGGGAGCGGATCCATAGTGGTGTATTGATATGGTGAATATGTGGACTCGTGTGCGCCACCTCAAAAGAGTTGCTTGCAGTCGTAGTTCAGGTTAGCCACTGAGTCAAAGCTGGCTTGCTGCAGTTAAACTCCACTACCCCTTTTTTGATACCGATGCATATGTAGTTAGTTCTGATGTAAGTCTTGCTGGGTACATTTGTACTCACGTTTTCTTAATTTATATTTTGCAGAGAGACTTCAGTCTCGCTAGTAGTTCCACGTGGACTTTAACGTTTAGCTTGATACCTCAGCTACGATCTTGTGCCCTCGGCAGGATCTGGTAGACAGTCAAGTTTCTTAGCCTTTTCCATTTGTAGATGTTTGTACTCAGACATGTTAAGCTTCCGCATGTGCTTTGAATTGTATGCTATGGTTGTTGGGTCATGAGACCCATGTTTGTAATATCACTCCTCAGAGCCTAATGAATAAATACTTGAGTTGTAGAGTTATGTTGTGATGCCATGTTGTATTTACACATATCGAGCATATTGTGTGTATGATTGAAATGCTTGGTATGTGTGGGATCCGACAATCTAGTTGTTTATCCTTGGCAGCCTCTCTTATGGGGAAATGTAGTCTAGTGCTTCCATGAGCCATAGTAGTCCGCTACAGCCCGGTTCACCGGAGTCCTGTTAGCCCAGCACTACTGCTCAGGACACTTGACTGGCCGGCATGTGTTTCACTTTGTTCCTGTGTCTGTCCCTTCGGGGAAATGTCACGCGGTGACATCTGGAGTCCTGCCTAGCCTGCTACAGCCCGGGTTCCCGTAGTCGTGTTAGACCAGTGCTACAGCCCGGATTCACACGCTGCTGACCGACATGCTCGATGTGATTCATGTATGCCTGTCCCCATAGGTTAGTACCGCTTTGGGTTCACGACTAGCCATGTCGGCCCGGGTTCTCTGTCATATGAATGCTAGCAACATTATCATATACGTGAGCCAAAATGCGGAAACGGTCCCGGGCCATGGTAAGGCGACACCATGGGAATATCGTGCGTGAGGCCGCAAAGTGATATGAGGTGTTACCGGCTAGATCGATGTGACTTGGAATCGGGGTCCGGACAGGAGGAGTCGAACTCGAAGCATCTAATGACTTCCTTCATGATTTCTATTTTGTACAATAGATTGAGAGCACTTGGTTTAGTAGATATAATGGATAATTAATATCCTAAAATCAAGTTTGTTATGACTTTGGGGCATTTGATTCAATTACTTTAGTTAGTTGCCTGTTGTCCCTAAAAAACTTTTAGTTATCCAAGTCCCTAGAAAAGAAAAATCACCTGCACTTCTGCAAACGCACTGGAATCTTGCAGAGAAGTGGAGCCTCTCCCTGACAGTCATCTCAGGAACATGAAGATCATACTGACCAATGTAAGATGTTGTCTTTTTTGGAACAAAGTTTTGCAGCCCGACACCATTGTAGTCAACTTCTCTTGTTACCTATGCACGCACAATACATACATGGTATGTTAGTAAAGGAAGTACAGTAGTACTGAAATACACGACATACAATATTCTCTTTGTTTTAAGTGTGCAATTTCAGACCATTATATGAATGACCAAGTACATGCAACGGTGGAAAATGTGGAATAACATTAGATGATAGGGGCGAGGAATCGAGAATACCTTAGATTTTTGTTAGCTTTCCAGCAAGTGCTAGCAAAAGAGTGGTTTTTCCACAGCCTAGGGGTCCAAGAAGAAGGGTCATCCTGCATGTGGAGTGGACACATACTGCTGAAAAGGAAGGATGGAAGGAAGGAAGGAAGGAAAGAGGGAATGTCATCTAGAATGAAGGAAACTCACCTGGATGGTTTGAGGATGCCGGTGACATCTTTGAGGATGTGGATCCTTCATCCTTTCTTTGTTATATGGTTAAAGCCTAGCATGGTGGTGAGTAGCTGCAGCTAGCAACGGAGGCATTTGAGCGAACAGGTGGTGAGGAGAGTGGTAGTACAGAAGAGAACAAAATTACTTACCGAGAGCTTGGAGATGGCGGAATTGAGGAGCGGCTTGCCATCGATGACCTGACACTCGACATCAACGCGCAGGTGCCGCCACCAGACCTCCACCATTGGCTACCGCACGCCGACCTTGTCCATCCAGTGGCACCGGTGGTGAAGCAGGCGTAACATGTTCCTGTCAGTCCACCGCCCCTAGCCGGTGCGTGTCGACGGGTTCCAGTGGGCGAGCGTCGTTGGCATTGCGCTGGCATGGAGAGGGGGGTGGTATGAAGCCTGTCCCAGGTGGGCAGCCGCTCGATGGCTGCCCATTTCATCTCGACCTCTTTGTCATGGTGTTGCTCTCTCAGGCACAAGGTGGAGGTGGTGAGGCCAAAGAGCCAGGTGGTGAATCATTAAGATGGAGGGCAGCAAAAAATCTAGTGCCGACACTAACGGTAGAGACGGTGATACCCCGTTGGAGCGATCGCCCACCACGAACAGGACATGCGCCGCCAGCTCCAGAGTGACTCAGGCTGCAAGTGGGACATCATATGGGCGTCCCATCTTTAGCCCACTTGATCCCAGTATATTTAGTGGGAATAAATAGGCTTTGTAAGTGCATCTAGTGCCACCCCTAGTTGGTTTTGGAGTATTGACAACAAACTTGGTTGAGGGACTAATGTGTTTGTGAGAATTACAGGATAACACAGGTAGAAGTCCCTTACTGATTCGGTTTACCTACCAGAGATGACCCCTACAAATGTGTGAAGACATTGAAGACAATGGTGGTTTGTGAAGACATTCACAATGAAGCTTATGACATGTGAAGACATTCACTTGAAGACTGTGGAGTGCGAAGACATAGTTGTTTCGTAGTTTCCTTTTCTTCTTTGCTGAGTCATAGGAACCACCGTACTGTTAAGTGGGGTCCAAGTGAACAAAGTCAGAGTGACTGATGTGATGCTCAACCAAATCCTATGTCTTCTAGCGAATACAATGAGAGAAAATCTTATCCAGAGCTGGATGAGTCACCTTTGCTTGTAGCCCAAGTAAAGCTACCGCGTGTGTTTGAAATCCGACCGTTGGACACGTGTCAGCTCCTTAGTGACCCACGGTCATTTCGGACATATCAGCTCGGGTTGCCTCCTGGCTATAAATAGCCCACCCCTACACCATAAATTGGTGGCTTCTCAGAGTCAGTACACAACTTTGGTCGTTTGAGAGCAACCCACCTCTGAAGCATTTGAGAGAGAGATCCTTGCGAGGACAAAGCCCAAAACACTCAGATCCAAAGAGTGCTAGGCTTCACTGAAGTCTTTCTATCTGCGTGACCTGAAGACTTGTTACACTTGAGGACTGTGAATCCTCAGCGGGTTAGGCGTCGCGTTCTGAGCATCCAAGAGTCATTGTGGATCGCCGGTGAACGAAGTCTGTGAAGGTTTGGAAGTCTACCTTGAAGACTTACCAAAGTGATTGGTTGAGGACTGGGTGTCCTTAGCTCAAGGGGAATAAGGTGAAGACGCGGTCTTCTGAGTTAAATCTCGGCCTCCCTAACCAGATGTACAATTGTCACAGCAACTGGAACTGGTCTACCAAATCATTATCTCCACCAAGCAACTAGTTCTATCTCCCACTTCCCTTTACCTTTCAGTTTGTCTTCATGAAGTCATTGCTAGCTTGTCTGATCTGATTGACTTCATGTGAAGACTATTTACTATTTGGCTTCATACTGTCTTTCATCCTGATCCATACTACCTAGCTGCTGATAGTCTTCGTACTTTCACTATATTGGTTACTTGACTATGGCTTGTCTAGTGTAGTCTATCTTCCGCTGCATATCAATATGTTCATTTCTACTGTTTGTCTTCAAAGACCTTGTGTTTGGAAGACTTTCATAAAAATCGCCTATTCACCCCCCTCTAGTCGATAACTAGCACTTTCAATTGGTATCAGAGAAAGGTGGTCCCTTGTTCTGTGTGATTCGGTTTAACCACCTAGAGTTTTAGCTATGTTGACTGCAGGGATAATAAAGGTCTTCGCTGCATGCCCCATTTTTGATGGTCATGATTATCCCAAATGGAAGGATATGATGAGAAAGCGCCTCCTTGCGATGAACAGTGAGCTTTGGACCGTCACGGAGATTGGTCTCACTTACTTATGCAAGATGGCGCATGCTGACGATATTCAGAAATACACTCAGCTGGATATCAAGGCGAAGGCTATTATATGCTCCTCCCTGTCTAGAGACGAGTTCAGGCGCATCATGCATCTATACAATGCGAAGCTTATATGGACTGGATCTCTGATGTTTATGAAGGTCATCGAATGCGTCAGGACCCCTGGTTCCTTGAATTCAAAGAGTCGCTCAAATCAATGAATCCCGAACCCGAGCCATCTTCTCCTTCCTACTGCTTCATGGCACGTGGTGCCAAGGTAAACTCATGCGATGCTTACTTTCAAACATCCAGTAAAGATGACTCCGAATGTGAATCTAAACCTAGCTACAAAACACTTGCTAAAATTGCAACTGAACAACAATAGCAATGACCTGCTGGACGCTGAAATGAATCAGACTCAATCCTTAAGTGAAGACATTAAAAATCTTCACGTTAAGTACGAGGAACTTGAAAGTCGTCATGAAACTCTCTCAGCCACTCATGAGAAGCTATCCTACCATTATCTTCAAAGGAAGCAAGAACTTGAGAATCTGAGAGCGTCTCATGAAGACCTTCATAAGGAGAGCGATTCACTTCGCGCCCAACAGACCAGTTCCGCTCAGGAAGACTTTGAGCCACCATATTTAAAATGTCTTAGAGCATGGTAATGTTGTCTCTGTTGCTGAATGTTCTACTACTGCTACTGTTGTAATATCTTCAACTGCTGATGTGATAACTAACCCCTATTTTGAGGATACCACTACTATTGCAAGATGAGAATGCTAGGTTGAAGACATTGCTTGAAACAGGGATGTACAAAAGCGTCAAAGGGCATCAGACACTATGTGATGTCCTCAAGAAACATATTTTGAATTGAAACCCTAGGAAAGAGGGTGTTGGGTTCGAGAGGAAAATGAATGTTGATGGTTCATACTGGAAGCCTGAGCAGTACCCCAAAACCACATGGGTTGCTGCAAAGGAACCTTCAGTGGACCCATCTACCTTATCTGGCTTCAATTGTGCTAACCCTATTATCATTGATGAATCCTTTGATGCAAACTATAAACTGTTCAAGAATCAGAATGGTGAAGTGTTTGCTAGGTATATTGGTACTAACTACAGGAATGGACCACCCCTGAAGAAGATCTGGGTCCCCAAAAGCTGTCTTGAGAAGCATCCTGTGAATGTCATCATGACACCACTTGGGAAGAAGACAAACCCCAGACCACAGGCTTCATATGGTCCAAAGGCTTTATACAGACAGAGGACCCACCAGGGTTACCCTAACGCCAATGTTTTGCAGGGAAACCATATTTAGACTTATGAATTTGAGCGCGTTTCATCAAACCACTATGTTCACAAGACCAAGAACTTTTCTGCTTATTCTTATGAGTATTATTCACCTCCTGCAAGGCTATTTGCTAGGGCTCCAAAGCCAAAATTCTCAGATGCTACACTTAGACTCATTGCTTCTAAGCCACCCGTGAAGATGTGGGCAGTTAAGAAGAATTAACTCTCTTTTGCAGGGAAAGGTCTCCAGTCGGAAATCAAAGGCTTTTGATGCTTATGCTGGGGACCTAAAAAATCTTGTGGGATGCAAGATAAAATGGCAAAATGGTCTTACTATGTATTTCGTCCCAGGATTTCTTGACAATCATCCTATCTACCCAAACAAGGACCTGAACTTTGATAGTATGATTGTTCGTCAAATGTTTATGCTTCACACTTCTCTTTGTGAAGCCTATCCCCCAAACTGCACTGCAGGGTATGACTCTAATGGCTACTGAGTGGATTATGGACAGTGGATGCACTAACCACATGACTGGTGATTGAAGTCTTCTAATGGATTCAACCCTATGTCCATCTGACAAAAGTCACATCACATTTGCTAACACTGGTAAAAGCAAGGTATTGGGCCTAGGTAGAGTTGCAATCTCAAAGGATCAGCACATGGATAAAAGTGATGCTTATTGAATCCCTTGGTTTGAACTTACACTACTGCAACGAGCTCCTAAATAAACGGTTTAAAACCCCTTTCCGCGACGGCATCTGGAACCGTCTCCAAGTTAGTGTGGGCGATAGGGGGGTTCTGAAGGAAATATGCCCTAGAGGCAATAATAAAGTTATTGTTTATTTCCTTATATCATGATAAATGTTTATTATTCATGCTAGAATTGTATTAACCGGAAACATAATACATGTGTGAATACATAGACAAACAGAGTGTCACTAGTATGCCTCTACTTGACTAGCTCGTTAATCGAAGATGGTTATGTTTCCTAACCATAAACAAAAGAGTTGTTATTTGATTAACGAGATCACATCATTAGGTGAATGATCTGATTGACATGACCCATTCCATTAGCTTAGCACCCGATCGTTTAGTATGTTGCTATTGCTTTCTTCATGACTTATACATGTTCCTATGACTATGAGATTATGCAACTCCCGTTTGCCGGAGGAACACTTTGTGTGCTACCAAACGTCACAACGTAAATGGGTGATCATAAAGGTGCTCTACAGGTGTCTCCAAAGGTACATGTTGGGTTGGCATATTTCGAGATTAGGATTTGTTACTCTGATTGTCGGAGAGGTATCTCTGGGCCCTCTCGATGCACATCACATAAGCCTTGCAAGCATTGCAACTAATGAGTTAGTTGCGAGATGATGTATTATGAAACGAGTAAAGAGACTCGCCGGTAATGAGATTGAACTAGGTATTGAGATACCGACGATCGAATCTCGGGCAAGTAACATACCGATGACAAAGGGAACAACGTATGTTGTTATGCGGTCTGACCGATAAAGATCTTCGTAGAATATGTAGGAGCCAATATGAGCATCCAGGTTCCGCTATTGGTTATTGACCGGAGACGTGTCTCGGTCATGTCTACATTGTTCTCGAACCCGTAGGGTCCGCACGCTTAAGGTTTTCGATGACAGTTATATTATGAGTTTATGTGTTTTGATGTACCGAAGTTAGTTAGGAGTCCCGGATGTGATCACGGACATGATGAGGAGTCTCGAAATGGTCGATACACAAAGATTGATATATTGGACGGCTATATTCGGACACCGGAAGTGTTCCGTGTGATTTCGGAGAAAACCGAAGAGCCGGAGGGTTACCGGAACCCCCTCGGGAGAAGTAATGGGCCATATGGGCCTTAGTGGAGAGAGAGAGGGGCTGCCAGAGGTGGGCCACGCGCCTCCTCCCCCCTGGTCCGAATTGGACTAGGAGAGGGGGGGCGGCGCCCCCCTTTCCCTCTCCCTCCCCCCTTCTTTCCCCCTCCTAGTAGGAGTCCTACTCCTACTAGGAGGAGGACTCCTCCTGGCGCGCCTATAGGGGCCGGCCGGCCTCCTCCCCTTGCTCCTTTATATACGGGGGCAGGGGGCACCCCTAGACACACAAGTTGATCTTCATGATCGTTCCTTAGCCGTGTGCGGTGCCCCCCTCCACCATATTCCACCTCGGTCATATTGTAGCGGTGCTTAGGCGAAGCCCTGCGACAGTAGTACATCAAGATCATCACCACGCCGTCGTGCTGACGGAACTCTTCCCCGACGCTTTGCTGGATCGGAGCCCGGGGATCGTCATCGAGCTGAACGTGTGCTAGAACTCGGAGGTGCCGTAGTTTCGGTGCTTGATCGGTCGGGCCGTGGAGACGTACGACTACATCAACCAAACGCTTCCGTTGTCGATCTACAAGGGTACGTAGATCACACTCTCCCCTCTTGTTGCTATGCATCACCATGATCTTGCGTGTGCGTAGGAAATTTTTTGAAATTACCACGTTCCCCAACAGTGGCATCCGAGCCTAGGTTTTATATGTTGATGTTATATGCACGAGTAGAACACAAGTGAGTTGTGGGCGATATAAGTCATACTGCTTACCAGCATGTCATACTTTGGTTCGGCGGTATTGTTGGACGAAGCGGCCTAGACCGACATTACGCGTACGCTTACGCGAGACCGGTTCTCCCGACGTGCTTTGCACATAGGTGGCTTGCGGGTGACAATTTCTCCAACTTTAGTTGAACCGAGTGTGGCTACGCCCGGTCCTTGCGAAGGTTAAAACAGCACCAACTTGACAAACTATCGTTGTGGTTTTGATGCGTAGGTAAGATTGGTTCTTGCTTAAGCCCGTAGCAGCCACGTAAAACTTGCAACAACAAAGTAGAGGATGTCTAACTTGTTTTTGCAGGGCATGTTGTGATGTGATATGGTCAAGACATGATGCTAAATTTTATTGTATGAGATGATCATGTTTTGTAACCGAGTTATCGGCAATTGGTAGGAGCCATATGGTTGTCGCTTTATTGTATGCAATGCAACCGCGCTGTAATGCTTTACTCTATCACTAAGCAGGGGCGATAGTCGTGGAAGCATAAGATTGGCGAGACGACAATGATGCTACGATGGAGATCAAGGTGTCGCGCCGGTGACGATGGTGATCACGACGGTGCTTCGAAGATGGAGATCACAAGCACAAGATGATGATGGCCATATCATATCACTTATATTGATTGCATGTGATGTTTATCTTTTATGCATCTTATCTTGCTTTTATTGACGGTAGCATTATAAGATGATCTCTCACTAATTATCAAGAAGTGTTCTCCTTGAGTATGCACCGTTGCGAAAGTTCTTCGTGCTGAGACACCACGTGATGATCGGGTGTGATAGGCTCTACGTTCAAATACAACGGGTGCAAAACAATTGCACACGTGAAATACTCAGGTTATACTTGACGAGCCAAGCATATACAGATATGGCCTCGGAACACGGAGACCGAAAGGTCGAGCGTGAATCATATAGTAGATATGATCAACATAGTGATGTTCACCAATGAAACTACTCCATCTCACGTGATGATCGGACATGGTTTAGTTGATTTGGATCACGTAATCACTTAGAGGATTAGAGGGATGTCTATCTAAGTGGGAGTTCTGAAGTAATATGATTAATTGAACTTAAATTTATCATGAACTTAGTCCTGGTAGTATTTTGCAAATTATGTTGTAGATCAATAGCTCGCATTGTTGCTTCCCTGTGTTTATTTTGATATGTTCCTAGAGAAAATTGGGTTGCAAGATCTTAGTAGCAATGATGCGGATTGGATCCGTGATCTGAGGTTTATCCTCATTGCTGCATAGAAGAATTATGTCCTTGATGCACCGCTAGGTGACAGACCTATTGCAGGAGCAGATGCAGACGTTATGAACGTTTGGCTAGCTCAATATGATGACTACTTCATAGTTTAGTGCACCATGCTTAATGGCTAGAATCGGGACTTCAAAGACATTTTGAACGTCATGGACCATATGAGATGTTCGAGGAGTTGAAGTCAATATTTCAAGCAAATACCCGAGTTGAGAGATATGAAGTCTCCAACAAGTTCTATAGCTAAAAGATGGAGGAGAATCGCTCAACTAGTGAGCATGTGCTCAGATTGTCTGGGTACTACAATCGCTTGAATCAAGTGGGAGTTAATCTTCCAGATAAGATAGTGATTGACAGAATTCTCTAGTCACCATCACCAAGTTAGTAGAACTTCGTGATGAACTATAGTATGCAAGGGATGATGAAAACGATTCCCAAGCTCTTCATGATGAAATCGATGAAGGTAGAAATCAAGAAAGAGCATCAAGTGTTGATGGTTGACAAGATCACTAGCTTCAAGAAAAGGGCAAAGGAAAAAAGGGGAACTTCAAGAAGAACAGCAAGCAAGTTGCTTCTCAAGTGAAGAAGCCCAAGTCTGGTCCTAAGCCTGAGACTAAGTGCTTCTACTGCAAAGGGACTGGTCACTGGAAGCGGAACTACCCCAAGTGATTGGCGGATAAGAAGGATGGCAAAGTGAACATAAGTATATTTGATATACATATTATTGATGTGTACTTTACTAGTGTTTATAGCAACCCCTCAGTATTTGATACTAGTTCAGTTGCTAAGATTAGTAACTCGAAACGGGAGTTGCAGAATAAACAGAGACTAGTTAAGGGTGAAGTGACGATGTGTATTGGAAGTGGTTCCAAGATTGATATGATCATCATCGCACACTCCCTATACTTTTGGGATTAATGTTGAACCTAAATAAGTGTTATTTGGTGTTTGCGTTGAGTGTAAATATGATTTGATCATGTTTATTGTAATACGGTTATTCATTTAAGTAAGAGAATAAATTGTTGTTCTGTTTACATGAATAAAACCTCATATGGTTACACACCCAATGAAAATAGTTCATTGGATCTCGATCGTAGTGATACACATAATCATAATATTGAAATGAAAAGATGCAAAGTTAATAATGATAGTGCAACTTATTTGTGGCACTGCCGTTTAGGTCATATTGGTGTAAAGCGCATGAAGAAACTCCATACTAATGGGCTTTTGGAATCACTTGATTATGAATCAGTTGATGCTTGCGAACCATGCCTCATAGGCAAGATGACCAAGACTCCGTTCTTCGGAACAATGGAGCGAGCAACAGATTTGTTGGAAATCATACATACGGATGTATGTGGTCCGATGAATATTGAGGCTCGCGACAGGTATCATTATTTTCTGATCTTCACAGATGATTTGAGCAGATATGAGTATATCTACTTGATGAAACATAAGTCTAAAACATTTGAAAAGTTCAAATAATTTCAGGGTGAAGTGGAAAATCATCGTGACAAGAAAAGAAAAGGTTTCTATGATCTGATCGCAGAGACAAATATTTGAGTTACGAGTTTGGTCTTCAATTAAAACATTGTGGAATAGTTTCACAAACTCATGCCACCTGGAACACCACAGCATAATGGTGTGCCCGATCGTCATAACCGTACTTTATTGGATGTAGTGCAATCTATGATGTCCCTTACCGATCTACCACTATCGTTTTGGGGTTATGCATTAGAGACAACTGCATTCACGTTAAAAGGGCACCATCTAAATCCGTTGAGACGACACAATCTGAATTATGGTTTGGCAAGAAACCAAAGTTGTCGTTTCTTAAAGTTTTGGGTTGTGATGCTTATGTGAAAAAGTTTCATCCTGATAAGCTCAAACCCAAATCGGAGAAATATGTCTTCATAGGATACCCAAAGGAGACTGTTGGGTACACCTTCTATCACAGATCTGAAGGCAAGACATTCGTTGCTAAGAATGGATCCTTTCTAGAGAAGGAGTTTCTCTCGAAAGAAGTGAGTGGGAGGAAAGTAGAAAACTTGATAAGGTAATTATACCTTCTCCCTTATTGGAAAGTAGTTCATCACAGAAATCTGTTCTTGTGACTACTACACCAATTAGTGAGGAAGCTAATGATGATGATCATGTAACTTCAGATCAAGTTACTACCGAATCTCGTAGGTAAACCAGAGTGAGATCCGCACCAGAGTGGTACGATAATCCTGTTCTGGAAGTCATGTTACTAGACCATGATGAACTTGCGAACTATGAGGAAGCGATGATTAGCCCAGATTCCGCGAAATGGTTTGAGGCCATGAAATCTGAGATATGATCCATGTATGAGAACAAAGTATGGACTTTTATGAATTTGCCCGATGATCGGCAAGCCATAGAAAATAAATGGATCTTCAAGAGGAAGACGGACGCTGATAGTAGTGTTACTATCTACAAAGCTAGACTTGTCGAAAAAGGTTTTTGACAAAGTTCAAGGTGTTGACTACGATGAAATTTTCTCACTCGTAGCGATGCTTAAGTCTGTCCAAATCATGTTAGCAATTGCCGCAATTTTATGAAATCTGGCAAATGGATAAACAAAACTACATTCCTTAATGGATTTAAAGAAGAGTTGTATATGATACAACCAGAAGGTTTTGTCAATCCTAAAGGTGCTAACAAAATATGCAAGCTCCAGCGATCCATCTATGGACTCGTGCAAGCATCTCGGAGTTGGAATATACACTTTGATAAGTTGATCAAAGCATATAGTTTTATACAGACTTGCGGTGAAGCCTGTATTTACAAGAAAGTGAGTGGGAGCACTACAGCATTTCTGATAAGTATATGTGTATGACATATTGTTGATCGGAAATAATGTAGAATTATTCTGCAAAGCATAAAGGAGTGTTTGAAAGGATTTTTTTTTCAAAGAAAACCTCGGTGAAGCTTCTTACATATTGAGCATCAAGATCTATAGAGATAGATCAAGACGCTTGAGAAGTTTTTTTTCAATGAGTACATACCTTGACAAGATTTTGAAGTAGTTCAAAAATGGAACAGTCAAAGAAAGAGTTCTTGGCTGTGTTACAAGGTATGAAATTGAGTAAGACTCAAAGCCTGACCACGGCAGAAGATAGAAAGAGAATGAAAGTCATTCCCTATGCCTCAGCCATAGGTTCTATAAAGTATGCCATGATGTGTACCAGATCTATTGTATACCCTACACTGTGTTAAGCAAGGGAGTACAATAGTGATCTAAGAGTAGATCACTGGACAACGGTCAAAATTATCCTTAGTGGAATAAGGATATGTTTCTCGATTATGGAGGTGACAAAAGGTTCGTCGTAAAAGGTTACGTCGATGCAAATTTTGACACAGATCTGGATGACTCTAAGTCTCGATCTAGATACATATTGAAAGTGGGAGCAATTATCTAGAGTAGCTCCGTGCAGAGCATTGTAGACATAGAATTCGCAAAATACTTATGGATTTGTATGTGATAGACCCGTTGACTAAAATTATCTCACAAGCAAAACATGATCACACCTTAGTACTCTTTGGGTGTTAATCACATAAATGATGTGAACTAGATTATTGACTCTAGTAAACCCTTTGGGTATAGGTCACATGACGATGTGAACTATGGGTGTTAATCACATGGTGATGTGAACTCTTAGTGTTGAATCACATGGCGATGTGAACTAGATTATTGACTCTAGTGCAAGTGGGAGACTGAAGGAAATATGCCCTAGAGGCAATAATAAAGTTATTATTTATTTCCTTATATCATGATAAATGTTTATTATTCATGCTAGAATTGTATTAACCGGAAACATAATACATGTGTGAATACATAGACAAACAAAGTGTCACTAGTATGCCTCTACTTGACTAGCTCGCTAATCGAAGATGGTTATGTTTCCTAACCATAAACAAAAGAGTTGTTATTTGATTAACGAGATCACATCATTAGGTGAATGATCTGATTGACATGACCCATTCCATTAGCTTAGCACCCGATCGTTTAGTATGTTTCTATTGCTTTCTTCATGACTTATACATGTTCCTATGACTATGAGATTATGCAACTCCCGTTTGCCGGAGGAACACTTTGTGTGCTACCAAACGTCACAACGTAAATGGGTGATTATAAAGGTGCTCTACAGGTGTCTCCAAAGGTACATGTTGGGTTGGCGTATTTCGAGATTAGGATTTGTCACTCCGATTGTCGGAGAGGTATCTCTGGGCCCTCTCGGTAATGCACATCACATAAGCCTTGCAAGCATTGCAACTAATGAGTTAGTTGCGAGATGATGTATTACGAAACGAATAAAGAGACTTGCTGGTAACGAGATTGAACTAGGTATTGAGATACCGACGATCGAATCTCGGGCAAGTAACATACCGATGACAAAGGGAACAACGTATGTTGTTATGCGGTCTGACCGATAAAGATCTTCATAGAATATGTAGGAGCCAATATGAGCATCCAGGTTCCGCTATTGGTTATTGACTGGAGACGTGTCTCGGTCATGTCTACATTGTTCTCGAACCCGTAGGGTCCGCACGCTTAAGGTTTTCGATGACAGTTATATTATGAGTTTATGAGTTTTGATGTACCGAAGTTAGTTCGGACTCCCGGATGTGATCACGGACATGACGAGGAGTCTCGAAATGGTCGAGACATAAAGATTGATATATTGGACGGCTATATTCGGACATCGGAATTATTCCGGGTGATTTCGGAGAAAACCGGAGAGCCGGAGGGTTACCGGAACCCCCCCGGGAGAAGTAATGGGCCATATGGGCCTTAGTGGAGAGAGAGAGGGGCTGCCAGAGGTGGGCCGCGCGCCTCCTCCCCCTGGTCCAAATTGGACTAGGAGAGGGGGGGCTGCGCCCCCCTTTCCCTCTCCCTCCCCACTACTAGGAGGAGGACTCCTCCTGGCGCGCCTATAGGGGCCGGCCGGCCTCCTCCCCTTGCTCCTTTATATACGAGGGCAGGGGGGCACCCCTAGACACACAAGTTGATCTTCATGATCGTTCCTTAGCCGTGTGCGGTGCCCCCCTCCACCATATTCCACCTCGGTCATATTGTAGCGGTGCTTAGGCGAAGCCCTGCGACAGTAGTACATCAAGATTGTCACCACGCCATCGTGCTGACGGAACTCTTCCCCGACGCTTTGCTGGATCGGAGCCCGGGGATCGTCATCGAGCTAAACGTGTGCTAGAACTCGGAGGTGCCGTAGTTTCGGTGCTTGATCGGTCGAGCCGTGGAGACGTACGACTACATCAACCAAACGCTTCCGTTGTCGATCTACAAGGGTATGTAGATCACACTCTCCTCTCTCGTTGCTATGCATCACCATGATCTTGCGTGTGCGTAGGAATTTTATTGAAATTACTACGTTCCCCAACAGGTCCTTCCCACACGACCCAGAAACCGTCGGGGATATGCCCTCTTGGCACACACGTTCGACAAAATGAGGTCGTGTGCGACCGGTGAGCGCTCAAATACGGAAATACATACAATAGAGCTAAAAAAATTCAACTATACGGCGAAATTGTTTTCGGTCGCAAGTACATCCAACACAGTCAGTCCCCGCTAAATGTTTCCATTCATATGTACATCCCACACAGTCGCTCGAAGGAAAACATTTCCGTTCGCAGGTACATCACACACAATTTTTCCTGTTAAATCACGTGCGTTATTGAATATATCACACACGGCCCGTGGTAGAAACTGTGTGGCAAAGGCTGTCCATCACACATAGTTTTCATGTGGTAAACGTTTGCGCAAGGTGGCCTAACAGAAACAGTTTTCAAGAGAAAGTCGTGTGTGATTGTTCATTGATCCAACAGGGTTTATTCCTAGAAACTATGTGCATTGCCTGAGGTCATCGCTCACGGTATTTTTTAACTACCGTTTGCAATAGCAAAACCCAATTAGAAGGCTAATTATCCAATTATTCATAATCCATTTATTAATCTAATTGACAGTTCATATTTAGCACACAATATATTTCATTTTCATAATTGAAATACATCAAAGTATAACATCATATAGCTTCAGCACTCAGCTACCCCATTACACAACTACACTAGGACCAAGTTTCACATGCAACATCTATAACCTTTCGAAATTAGCATCATATACGGTACATAGACAGATATATCTCATCTGGAAAACTGCTGAAGCAGAAGGCGAATATTGAGCCTTCATTGATGTTGAAGGTCTTTGTAACTTTAGGCTAGTGCCTTTGGATGATTGACCGTCCATCCTTCGTCCTCTTCAGGAACACTTCAATATTGAACCGTGGGTGTTGTATGAATACCTTCCTCGCCTCCTGACCATAGAGGTGGTTTGAGAGGTAATCATCAGTGAACTGCTTTGGAAAGGCCTGAAAACAAGGATGTGCATAAATATCTTCTCTATATTGGAAATGGGGCAAAGGAATAAAAAAAAGTAAACACTACAAAAAAAAGACACATCCATGACATTTTGGGCTGAACACATTTTTTCTGTCATACATATGACACTTCTATGACGATAATTGTGACAAAACCCGGTATCATCATAGATGTGGTGGGCTCCTACTTCTATGACAAAAAATCATGACAGAAAATGGGCTTTTCGTCCTGGGCGGGCCGGAGTCGTAGCTGCATGAAATTCTTTGGGCCGTCCATGATGGAAAAAACCGTGGTAGAAGCGAGGGGGAGGAAAATTTCGGGGAGTTCCCGGTTATGGTGGGAGGTCGGGGGCCGAGCGATGCGCATTTCTCTCGTACACGTACGTGTGTGTGTGCGAGGTGTTGGCTCTAACTGAACCCGAGCGACGCGTTGGGCTCTAACTGAACCCGAGCGATTGCACTGCAGGCTACGCGTTACTGAACCCGAGCGATCGATCGATGGCTGTTAACTGAACCTGATCGAGCGATTCCTTCGCTACTACTGCTAACTGAAGCCGATCGATTGGATGAACAGTGAGCGTTGCGGGGGGAGTGGGTTGGATGAACAGTGAGCGGTGGCATTGCCTCTGGATGAACAGGACCCCGTGGTGTGGAGGGCTGGATGAGCAGTAGACGGTGGAGGGGTGCCCATGGAGGGGTGGTTGAACAGGACCCCGTGGTGTGGAGGGCTGGATGAACAGCAGACGGTGGAGGGGTGCCCGTGGAGGGGTGGTCGAACAGTAGCCGGTGGAGTACCGCGCGGTGGAGGCTCGATGAACAGGAGCCCGTGGAGGCTGGAGGAGGTCGACGGTAGCCCGTGGAGGCTGGAGGAGGTCGATAGTGGAGATGAACAGTATCCCGTGGAGTCCCATTTTGCGGTACGCCACACCACTCCCGATGAACAGGACCCCCGTTTCGACCGTAGGAGGTCCGTTTCGTCTGTTTTGCGGTATGCCACACCCCTCCCGATCAACAGGACCCTCGTTCGACCGTAGGAGGTCTGTTTCATCCATTTTGTGGTACGCCACACCCCTCCCGATCAACAGGACCCCCATTTCGATCGTAGGAGGTCTGTTTCCTCCGTTTTGTGGTACGCCAGGCCTCGTTTCCATCGCCTGTTCCGTCCAAGCCCTCCCGATGAACACGACCACACATTCCGTTCCGACCCAGCCGGTTGGCTCCCACGCGTTCCGTTGCCTCCCGATGAACACGACGCATTCTGTTGCCTCCCCATGAACACGACGCATTCCGTTTGAGGGAGTCCCGGATTAGGGGGTGTCCGGATAGCCGGACTATACCTTCGGCCGGACTCCTGGACTATGAAGATACAAGATTGAAGACTTCGTCCCATGTCCGGAAGGGACTTTCCTTGGCGTGGAAGGCAAGCTTGGCGATACGGATATGTAGATCTCCTACCATTGTAACCGACTCTGTGTAACCCTAGCCCTCTCCGGTGTCTATATAAACCGGAAGGTTTTAGTCTGTAGGACGAACAACAATCATACCATAGGCTAGCTTCTAGGGTTTAGCCTCTCTGATCTCGTGGTAGATCTACTCTTGTACTACCCATATCATCAATATTAATCAAGCAGGACGTAGTGTTTTACCTCCATCAAGAGGGCCCGAACTTGGGTAAAACATCGTGTCCCCTGCCTCCTGTTACCATCCGGCCTAAACGCACAGTTCGGGACCCCCTACCCGAGATCCGCCGGTTTTGACACCGACATTGGTGCTTTCATTGAGAGTTCCTCTGTGTCGTCACTTTTAGGCCCGATGGCTTCTCCGATCATCAACAGCGATGCGATCCAGGGTGAGACTTTTCTTCCCAGATAGATCTTCGTATTTGGCGGCTTTGCACTGCGGGCCAATTCGCTTGGTCATCTGGAGCAGATCGAAAGTTACGCCCCTGGCCATCAGGTCAGATTTGGATGTTTGAACTACACGGCCGACATCCGTGGAGACTTGATCTTCAACGGATTTGAGCCACACCCGAGCGCGCCACACTATCATGATGGGCATGATCTAGCTCTGCCGCCGAACAGTGCCCTAGAGGCCACACCTGTGTCCGCTCCGACCCCTAGCTCTGAGCCGATCACACCAATCGAGGATGGGTGGTTAGACACCGCCTCGGGGGCTGCAATCTCTACGGCGATCGAGCCGAACACCAGCCCTATTCTCTGCGAAGCCCGTGACTCCAAGGAGCCAGACTCCTCTCCTGACTCCAAGCCCTCCGCGCCCCTACCGATTGAACCTGATTGGGCGCCGATCATGGAGTTCACCGCCGCGGACATCTTTCAGCACTCGCCCTTCGGCGATATTCTGAATTCACTAAAGTCTCTCTCTTTATCAGGAGAGCCCTGGACGGACTATGGTCAGCAAGGTTGGGATGCGGATGATGAAGAAATTCAAAGCCCACCCAACACCCACTTCGTAGCCACTGTCGATGATTTAACCGACATGCTCGACTTCGACTCCGAAGACATCGATGGTATGGACGCCGATGCAGGAGACGATCAAGAACTAGCGCCTATAGGGCACTGGAAAGCCACCTCGTAGTATGATATATACATGGTGGACACCCCAAAAGAAGGCAATGGCGATGGAACAGCGGAGGATGACCCCTCCAAGAAGCAGCCTAAGCGCCAGTGTCAGCACCGCCGCTCTAAATCCCGCCAAAGCAAAAATGGTGATTCCAGCACGGGAGATAATAACACCCTGGACAGTGCCGAAGACAACCACCTCCAGCAAGATTCAGCACAGGAGGATAGAGAAGCCAGCCCTCATAAGAGAGCGGCAGACAGAGAGGTCGAGGACGACGATAATTATATGCCTCCCTCCGAGGACAAGGCAAGCCTCGACGATGATGAATTTGTCGTGCCGGAGGATCCCGTCGAACAAGAGCGTTTCAAACGCGAGCTTATTGCCATGGCGAGCAACCTCAAGAAAAAACAGCAACAGCTTAGAGCTGATCAAGATTTGCTAGCCAACAGATGGATGAAGTCCTTGCGGCCGAAGAGTATGAACTCGAACGCCCCTCCAAGAGCTACCCAAACCGCAGGTTGCTACCCCAATTAGATGAGGAAGCACCTAAACCTACATCACCAGCGCATGATGCGGCCGACCGGCCACCCCGTGGCCGCGACAGAGAGGCCTCTCGGCCCTCCACTCAAGCCGCACCCCGGTGCCGCTCAAAAAATACCAAGGCATGGGAAAATGCGCCAGACCTGCGAGATATATTGGAGGACAAGTCAAGGCAAACAAGATCGATCTACGGATCACGTGGGCTCCCCACGGCACGAGACGGTACTCGTCACGCCGGATACAGTAAATCCGGCCGGGCCGAACACAGTAGAGAAAGCTCGTTTGAGCTACGTCGTGATATAGCCCAATATAGTGGCGCCGCACACCCACTATGCTTCATAGATGAAGTAATGGATCATCAAATCCCCGAGGGTTTCAAACCCGTGAACATCGAATCATACGATGGCACAACAGATCCTGCGGTATGGATTGAGGACTATCTCCTTCATATCCACATGGCCCGCGGTGATGATCTACACACCATCAAGTACCTTCCGCTCAAGCTTAAAGGACCAGCTCGGCATTGGCTTAACAGCTTGCCAGCAGAATCAATTGGTTGTTGGGAGGACTTGTAAGCCGCATTCCTCGACAATTTCCAGGGCACTTATGTGCGACCACCAAATGCCGATGACCTAAGCCACATAATTCAGCAGCCAGAGGAATCGGCCAGACAATTCTGGACACGGTTCCTAACCAAGAAAAATCAAATCATTGACTGTCCGGATGCAGAGGCCCTAGCAGCCTTCAAGCATAACATCCGCGACGAGTGGCTTGCACGGCACCTAGGACAGGAAAAGCCGAAATCTATGGCAGCCCTCACGACACTTATGACCCAATTTTGCGCGGGAGAAGACAGCTGGCTAGCTCGCAGCAATAACATGACCAAGAGCCCTGGTAATTTGGATACCAAGGACAGCGGTGGTAGGTCGCGTCGCAACAAGCAAAAGCGCCGCATTAATGGCGATAATGCTGAGGATACGACAGTTAATGCCGGATTCAGAGGCTCTAAACCCGGTCAGCGGAAAAAGCCATTCAAAAGAAATACTCCAGGCCCGTCCAGTTTGGACCGAATACTCGACCGCTCATGCCAGATACATGGCACCCCCGAAAAACCAGCCAATCACACCAACAGGGATTGTTGGGTGTTCAAGCAGGCAGGCAAGTTAAATGCCGAAAGCAGAGACAAGGGGCTGCATAGCGATGACAAAGAGGAGCCCCAGCTGCCGAACAACAGTGGACAGAAAGGTTTTCCCCCCACAAGTGCGGACGGTGAACATGATATACGCAACCCACGTCCCCAAGAGGGAGCGGAAGCGTGTGCTAAGGGACGTATACGCGATGGAGCCAGTCGCCCCAAAGTTCAACCCATGGTCTTCCTGCCCGATCACTTTTGATCGAAGGGACTACCCCACTAGCATCCGTCATGGCGGATTCGCCGCATTGGTTCTAGACCCAATTATTGATGGATTTCACCTCACTAGAGTCCTTATGGACAGCGGCAGCAGCCTGAACCTGCTTTACCAGGATACAGTGCGGAAAATGGGCATCGATCCCTCGAGGATTAAACCCACTAATACAACCTTTAAAGGCGTCATACCAGGAGTAGAGGCCAACTGTATAAGCTCGGTTACACTTGAAGTGGTCTTCAGATCTCAGTATAATTTCTGAAGCGAGGAGTTAATCTTCGACATAGTCCCGTTCCGCAGTGGCTATCACGCACTACTCGGGCGAACCGCATTTGCTAAGTTCAATGCGGTGCCGCACTACGCATACCTCAAGCTCAAGATGCCAGGCCCTCGAGGAGTCATCACGGTCAATAGAAACACCGAATGCTCTCTCTGAATGGAGGAGCATACGGCGGCTATCGTAGCGGAAGTACAAAGCAGCCTCTCAAGGCAATTCTCCAGTCCGGCCATTAAACGTCTGGACACCGTCAAGCGCGCCCGGAGTAACCTACAACAAGACCGCCTGGCACGTTCTGAGCAAGCGCAGCAATGCGGCCCCAACCCCAGCCCTCGTGAACTTGCGAAACCAGTGTTGCACGTACATAACTACGCTCTGGAAATACCATGGGCACAGGGGGAGGGGCACCATCACGGCACGCCCGAAACGCGGCTTATACCGCACTAGGGGCTGCCGATTTCTTAATTTTCTCTTATTTTCAGGACTCCATTCTTTGAAAGGCTTGTCCGGCAGTACAATTGCCGCACAAATGATACAACCAGGGAAGCAGAAAGCTACGCCGCGCTATGGAACTCTAAGGTGGTCTCTATAACGAGTAGTATACCTGTTTCACATGCCATTCCGCAGCTCGCCCCTGGAAAGGACACGTTAAATAGTCCCATATTTTGCTTATCGCACTATTTGTATCGTTCTGCTTTGATCGCATCTTTTTTAAATAAACAATGCATAGCTTCCGTCTATTATTGCATTACTCTTTTTTACGAATATATGTTCATCAATGACATGTTGCACCTGTACACTTTGGTACGGCCAATACGCCAGGGGCTTAAGTACCCCACAATACGGTGTGAGAAGTCCGAACACTTTCACAAGTGCGGCACCCCGAACTTATAGCATTATATGCATCGGCTCCGAATCATGTCTTGGGTCAATAGTTGGGTTGCTCGGCTCCTATGTTTTGGTACCTTATGTTCCGTTATATCGGCTAAGGTAGCACTAGGAGAACTACTGCGATTGTGCCCCAGTTGAGCTGGGCTAAGCACCTCAGTAGAGAAAGCTAAATATGACCGTCATGATGAGGCGAGAGCTGGTCGCTGTTCGAGAGGTTTTCGAGTCCCTAAAGACTTATGCCGCTTAGAGCGAGGAGTCAGCTTTGTCCGGCCTAGGCGTGGATAGCGCCCCGAACTCGGTCTTCCGAACACTAGGGGCTTCGCCGAAATTTAAAATTATAGAATTATATGGTAAGTGAGAGTGTTCAAGCATTATAGTCTGATTGCCTTGTTCGTTGTGTTGAGCGCCTCCCTCAAAGGACCCAAGAATGGGAAAAAGAGCGCTCATGTTTATCCCGAACACCCCAGCACTCGTGGCATGGGGGCAGAAGCCGACGAATCGCCATCTCTCAAATTTGATAAACGGCCGCACAGAAGGTAATATTTTAAATTCAAAAGCATTGCTTAGTGCATATGAACAAGTTTTCAGCGTACAGGATCACAAATGCGAGTTTACTCAAAAATTACATCTTTGGAGCATTCATCCGCTATAAGGCGGGCACCCTTCAGGACGCCCTCATAATAAGCTTCCGGGACGCGATGCTCCTTGCCCGGCGGTGGCCCGTCCTTCACCAGCTTCTCCGCATCCATCTTGCCCCAGTGCACTTTAGCACGGGCAAGCGCCCTACGGGCACCTTCGATGCAGACGTAGCGCTTGATTACTTCAAGCCGTGGACATGCATCCACTAGCCGCCTCACCAGCCCGAAGTAGCTCCCGAGCAGAGCCTCTCCAGGCCAGAGCCGAACTATGAGGCCCTTTATGGCCTGTTCGGCAACCTTGTGGAGCTCGACCATTTGCTTCAGCTGGTCGCTCAAAGGCACCAGGTGTCCGGCCTCAGCATACTGAGACCAGAACACCTTCTCCGTCGAGCTCCCCTCTTCGGCTCGGTAGTAGGCAGAAGCATCAGACGCACTGCGGGGCAAATCTCCGAATGCTCCTGGAGAGCTCCGGACTCGGGTAACTAACAAGTAATTCACTTTCACGTGCTCGCTTTGCATAATGAATGCCTTCCCCGCCGCTACCTTCTTCATCGCTTCAATTTCTTCGAGGGCTTTCTAGGCTTTGGCCATGGCAGACTTCGCGCTTTTGAGGGCTGCCGCAAGCTTGGACGCTTGCGTCTTTGAGTCAAGCTCCAAACTCTCGTGTTTTTTCACGAGAGCCTGGAGCTCTTTCTGCACCTCCTGCACCTGCGCCTCCTGCTTCCCTCTCTCCATGCGCTCCGTGGCCGCTCTATTTTCGGCCTCGGACAGCGCTTGCTTAAGGGTTGCCACCTCGGTCGTGGCCCCTATAGTAGCACGTTGATCCTGTCATTTTTTGCAACCACATCTTCTCTATATACTTGCGAAAGGTATTACTTACCCTCCCTCTCCTCGAGTTGCCTCTTGGCATGGCCGAGCTTGTTCTCGGACCGCGCGAGGTTCTGCTTCAGCGTATCCACCTCCGCAGTCAGTGCGGCGGAGGCCAGCAACGAAGCCTACATATGCATATTGACTTAATTATGCTAGACTCCTGCGAATGTTATTAGATCCTCTATTTGGCTTTTCTTTCCGAATGCCGAACAGAGCATCAGGGGCTACTGTCTATGCGGTAATATTTTTACATATTCTTTACTTACCTCAAAGCCTGTTAGAAGGCTGGCACAGGCTTCAGTCAGTCCGCTCTTGGTGGACCAAACCTTCTGGTCACCGCACTCATAATAGTGCGGTGCTCCTCGTCGATGGAGGCACCGTTAAGCACCTCCAGCAAATTGTCTGGTGCCTCCGGTTGAACGGAGGTCACCGGCTCGGTAGGCTTGCTCCTCTTGGAAGGAGGCTGCCTACCGGAGTCCGGAACCGTTGAAGGTTCCAACGCGGTGTCCGGCTCAAGGCCGGACTCGGAGCCCTTGGGGGTTTTACCCCCTTTGCGCATGGAGTCCGGGAGGTCGCCTTGCGGCGCCTCCAGGACCACCTCCTCCGGGCTTGGAACCTGTTGGGACAGCATCTCGGCGTCGTCCGTAGGGTGGGGGGAGGTAGCCGTCGGAAGCGAATTCACATCCGACGAATCCAGGGAACCGCTCGACGACACGTCGAGCCGGTCTTTGGGTGGACTGCATAAACATGTTCGACCTAAGGAAAAGCTGTGCAATGGAGGAATACTATGGATCACTCTGGTATCCGGATACTTACGATCTCGCCAGGGGCTTGGCCCTGTGTGGCCACTCCTCTTCGCCATCGTCGGTGTTGGTGGAGCCGTCCGGAGGAAGGGTTTTCCCCTTCTTGGACCCTTCGGCCTCCCCAGTTGGGGAAGCCTTCCTTTTCTTCTCTCCCCCCGCTGGAGGGGGAGAGGTCTCTTCTTCCTCCTCCTCGTCTTCACGGGAGGAGTGCGTCTTGGAGTCGTCGGATGATGAATCCGACACCCCCAGGCGCCGGGCACTCTTTCGAGTCCCCGTGGCCTTCTTCTTGGCCTTCTTCTCCGGCACCACATAGGGTGCCGGAACCAGCAGCTTCGCCAAGCGAGCGTCCACTGGGCCTTCGGGTAAAGGAGCCGGACAGTTGATCTGTCCGGACGTCTCCTGCCAATCCTGTCAAAGGTAAGGGAGTTTAGATCCCGCATGGAGTCAAACTATGAAAAACTAATACCCTGTAAAAGGTAAAAACAGCTTACCGCACGAGCGTGACGCTGCGTGATGAATCCGCGATCCTTGGTAGCGGATGCGGGGGCCTCGGCGCCCTTGAAAAGCACCTTCTAGGCATCTTCGTACGTCGTGTCAAAGAGCCTGCTCAGAGTTCGATGCTGCGCCGGGTCAAAATCCCACAGGTTGAAAGCCCGTTGTTGACACGGGAGGATCCGGCGGATGAGCATAACCTAGACTATGTTGAAAAGTATGAGCTTCTTGTCCACCAGGGTTTGGACGCATGTTTGGATTCCGGTCAGCTCTCCTTCTTTACCCCACGACAGGCCCGTCTCTTTCCAGGAGGTGAGCCGCGTAGGGGGTCCGGATCGGAACTCGGGGGCTGCGACCCATTCAGGGTCGCGCGGCTCGGTGATGTAAAACCACCCCGATTGCCACCCCTTTAGGGACTCCACAAAGGAGCCCTCGGGCCATAGGACGTTGGGCATCTTGCCCACCATGGCGCATCCGCACTCCGCCTGGGTGTCGCGCACCACCTTCGGCTTGACATTGAAAGTCTTGAGCCATAGGCCGAAATGGGGGCGGATGCAGAAGAAAGCCTCGCACATGACGATAAACGTCGAGATATTGAGGACAAAGTTCGGGGCCAGATTGTGGAAATCCAGGCCATAGTAGAACATGAGCCCCCGGACAAATGGGTGGAGAGGGAAGCCCAGTCTGCGGAATAAATGGGGGAGGAACACAACCCTCTCATGGGGCCTAGGGGTGGGGATGAGCTGCCCCTCTTTGGGAAGCCGATGCGCAATGTCGTTAGACAAGTATCCGGCCTTCCTCAGTTTTTTGATGTGTCCCTCCGTGACGGAGGAGACCATCCACTTGCCTCCCACTCCCGACATGCCTGGAGAAGGTTGAGGTGGGGTGTGCGGACTTGGGCGCTGGAGCTCGAGTGCGCGGAAATGGATAGGCAAAGGAGGAAGAAGGCGTGGATGAAAAGGTGGATCCTTATCCCCTTATATGGGCGGACGCGACTATGCGCCCCCACCAGCCTGGTAAAACTCGCTTATCTCCCAAGCACCGTAGTCAATGGTGTGGTTGGGTTACCCACACCTGTATTGATGAGAATCCCGGAATAAGGGGACACGATCTCTGCTTTAACAAGACGTGCCAAGGAAACCGCCTCGCTAAACACGCTGAGGTGGGACAGTAAAACGATTCGAATAAAGACATGGCCGTGGTGTGATGTCACGCTACAGAATACGTCAGCAGATTAGATTTGTGTAAATATTATTATCTCTATGGCAATATGTGGAAACTTATTTTGCAGAGTCAGACACTACCTTTGTGTTCAAAATCTTCTATGAAGTACTTGGAGGAGGAACCCGCCTTGCAATGCCGAAGACAATCTGCGCGCCGGACTCGTCGTCATTGAAGCGTGGTTCAGGGGCTGCTGAGGGAGTCCTGGATTAGGGGGTGTCCGGATAGCTGGACTATACCTTCGGCCGAACTCCTGGAGTATGAAGATACAAGATTGAAGACTTCGTCCCATGTCCGGAAGGGACTTTACTTGGCGTGGAAGGCAAGCTTGGCAATACGGATATGTAGATCTCCTACCATTGTAACCGAATCTGTGTAACCCTAGCCCTCTCCGGTGTCTATATAAACCGGAGGGTTTTAGTCCGTAGGACGAACAACAATCATACCATAGGCTAGCTTCTAGGGTTTAGCCTCTCTGATCTTGTGGTAGATCTACTCTTGTACTACCCATATCATCAATATTAATCAAGCAGGACGTAGGGTTTTACCTCCATCAAGAGGGCCCGAACCTGGGTAAAACATTGTGTCCCCTGCCTCCTGTTGCCATCCGGCCTAAACGCACAGTTCGGGACCCCCTACCCGAGATCCGCCGGTTTTGACACCGACACCGTTGCCTCCCCATGAACGCGACGACGATGATGTTTCTCCGTTCCAGCCCAGCCATGTACAGGAGCCCTGGCTGTACGTATGCGCGAGTAGGCGTTCAAGACCCCGCCCGTGTGTACATGCTACGTGCGCGCCTCTACTATGACACGTACGCGCCTCTACTACGACACGTGCCCGCCTCTACATCCACTAGTATATATGTACGTACACTTTTGCGACCAGAATGACAATGCTACGTACGCTTCGACCAGGTGGGTCCCGACTGTCAGGCACTTCCTTGCGTGCGAAGATGTAGCTGGTGGGTCCCAGCTGTCAGGGGGCGAATCGTTTTTTCCCGGACGCACTTCCTTGCATGCGAATATGTAGCTCGTGGGTCCTAGCAGTCAGGGGGCGAATCATTTTTTTCATGAAATATGGTGGCCCATCCGGTGGGTCCCCGCTGTCAGGTGGAGGAATAATTATTTTGCGCGTAATAAGGAGGCACTTCCTTGCGGCTGCCATGGACCCAGCTGTCAGCCTCTCTACGTACAGTCCACGTCCGATGGAAGTCGTTTCTTGACCATGCTGACCATGCTGCGCCGAGAGCACCAGGGCGGTGGACGACGGCGAGGCCTAGGAAGGGGACGATGCGGAGCCGGGGAAGGCATGGCAGTGGATGCACACGTGGAGAGGAGTACGAGGGTTCACTGGTTCGGCTGCGCTGCCGTCGCCGCAGAATAACAAGGGGTGTGGGTGAGTGGAGGGATGGCCTGGCCAGTGGTGGGAGTAGTAGGGGGCGGTGAGGCCTCCGCGGCAGCACAGCCGGCCACGGGAGGCAGGAGCATGCGGCACGACTGGCGCAGCTTTGGGCGGCTGGAGCAAGAAGACCAGAGGTTGAAGAAGCACGACGGCCGTTGGATGGACATCGTACGGTCACTGCAGCTAGAATCGTTTATATTAACTAAGTTGACAAGGCCCTTGGTACGACAACTTAGTAGGCCCACATGTCAGCTTCCAAAACGGTGCGCCCCAGATGTCAGGGGGAGGAATCATTTTTTGGGCGGGTGAAGCTAGAATATCCGAGATTGAAGAAGAAGCACGGCATCTGTTGGATGGACATCCAACGGCCATTGCTGCTAGAACCGTGTGTTGACTATAAGTTGACAAAGCCTTGCATACGCGTCAACTCTGTTTTTTAGGGGACGCGTCAACTTATTAAGGCCAGAAGTGTGTGGCAGAGAACTTATAGCCCATTTGAGATTTGTAAGAATGTGCCCATTTTTGAATTCTAATGGAATTTACTACAGCCCATTTATAGTTTGTTAAAAGTACAGTCGTTCAAAACAAAATTCAATAAAATTTCCCACATTTTTATCCCGAAATTTCTAGTCAGATTAAATACAATTTCAATATAAATTTATATTACGTAAAAATCCAACGAAACATTGCGCTCGCAACAATTAATGAAATTAAAATTTTCAATATCCAAAAATAATATTTTATAAAGTAATCACATGTTTGGTGCATTTTTTATAGTTACTGCCCAGTTTTTATAATTACATCCCATTTATTATTTCTTAAAGCCCATTTTCTTATTAAGCCTAATGCATCCCTCCTAGGAAAGATTTGCAGCCTAGCGGGGCGGAGAATAACAACTTGACCTTGCCTAGGTATTCCTAAAAAAAGTATAGCTGGGCTAGCCATTTTCAGCTTGAAAAAAATTAATATCTGGGCTGGATATCTGACCTGGGCTAGACGGGCCACAGCCCGCCCAGTTAATACCTGTAGCGATGTTTTCGTTGTTGTTCAGAGGAGAAAAATTAATATCTGGGGTAAACATCGAAAAACTCTCCAGTGCTCACACCTCAAAACCACAAATACTTCTCGAGCTGCTTTGTCCCAGCTGTCGGCCGCTTCTTGTGCAATTCTCTCGTTTACTGACTACTCCCTCCATTCCGGTTTATAAGGCTCAATTCAAAAATCTCACCAACCAAGGTAGATGATGAGTGGTGGAATATTTTTTGTAGTTTGCAACAGCACCCAATTAATGCTCTTGTTTTCTTCAAAAAATGATGTTTATGAATGCATTAATTGCAATGCATGCATGCATAAAGTGCATGCATTGGTCAGTTTTCTCTTAATACTTGCATGCAATGATTTAATGCACCTTGAAGTCTGAACATGTGATGGGGAACAACCAAATTGAGCCTTATAAAATGGAAAAAAATAAAATTTTGAGATAAGCCCTATAAACCGGAAAGGAGGGAGTACTACATAGGTTGACAATGGTGTGGGACCGTGATGTCAGGAAACCAGGAGGAAGCAAAATAAATTATAGTTATATATATAATAAGGAGGCACTTGCGTACGTGAGGCTATGGACCTGGTGGGTCCCCATTGTCATCCTCTCCAAGTAAAGTCATCTCCTCGCCCGCGCGCGCTTTCCGCCCGAAACAGTCAGTGCCGCCCGCCCCGCTTCCCGGTGCAGGCGATTGCTCTGCCTTCAAAAGACACAAGTGTCGTCCGTCCATCCATCTGCCACCCACATTAATGATACACGGTTGCCAAGGCGGCTACTCTGGCGCCACACGTCCGTCCCTCCCCCCACCCACCATTGCTATATAAACTGATGTGCCGGCCATAGCCGCAGTCATCCGCATCCGTTCCCTTTCTCCTGTCCACACCACTACTTCCCACCATGGCTTCCTCGCGCTCCAGCGCTCTTCGGGACGGGAAAACGACGGACCACAAGGAGATGGCAGCCATTGTTGCTGATCGGCTGGCCGGCAGGCAGCCGGAGGGCGACGACGTCCCAACGGAGAACATGGTAGTCGACGATCCGGCGCCAACCCCCTCCTCTGCGCCATCCTCGCTGGTGCATTGCACCATGACCATCGGCGAGGCCCATGCCCAATATATGGACAGGGTGAGGCAGATGCGTGAGGAGCAGTTCCGGGAGGCGCAGGCCGACGCCGCCTACAACCACCATCTCCTCTAGGAGCACCTGCAGGCGGAGCAGCAGATCACCGTGAAGCGGGCGGAGCAGGAGGCGCTGCTCGACTTGTACCGCTCCGCCCGCAAGGGCCACCTCGAGCGCTGGCGGTACCGCATGCAGGTGGCGGAGGCTGCGGCCGCCTACAAATCGGCTAGAAAAGAGGGCGATGAAGCGGGCGAGGCGCTGTTTGGCGAGACCGAGGACGAGGCAGAGGACAATGTCGGCTCCGACGAGTCCCCGCTCCGCTGGCGTCAACGAGGCCCTGCTCCGCCGAGGCCCCGTGGTGCCAACAATGAGGCAGAGGACACAGCCGGCTCCATCGAGGCCCCGCCCCGCCAACAACGAGGCAGAGGACATCGCCGGCTCAGCCGAGGCCCCACCCTGCCGGCAACGAGACAGAGGACATCGGCGGCTCCGCCGAGGCCCCGCCCCGCTGCCAACGAGGCCGCGCCACATGGTAGGTCGCCGCCGCTCGGGTCCAAGTAAGGCCACCGCTGCTACCCTCCGGTTGAAGCCAAGCTAGGCGGGTTGACCATTGACGGCCGATTAGCTTCTTGGCGGCGACGTGGAGTCGGAGAGCTGCGCTGGAGAAGAATGCTGCTTCTACTTAACTGCTGGTGCACTTGGCTGACTGACATGTGGGCCCAACAGGGCACATGTCAGTTACGCAACTGCACCTGCAGTTAAGTCACTGAAGCTTCTGTTCGGCTCAGCGGGACACAGGTGGGTAGCTTTGGTTAATTAATTATACCTCCAGCGCACCCCTTTTTAGTTGAAGAATGTATGAAATGTAATGAAATCCGGCATGTTTATATGAAATCCGACCGTGTATGAATGAATTTATTTCGATTAGTTCGAATTCCTGTATCACTGGCATTGGATGAACATGCAAAACAATACGTACTAGCATTATTCCCAGGGTGATCACCTCATTTGCAGCAGTTTCACATGTACTCCCTCCGGTCCTTTCTAGTCTGCATACAAGTTTTGTCTGCAGTTAAAGTATCTCTACTTTGACCAATCTTATACAAAAAAGTATGCACTTTCACAATGTGCGAAGTAAAAAGGAACAGAAGGAGTACAAAGAGTTTGAGCAGCTTTTTAGTGTTTCTGTACATTGCAATCAAACACACATGCCTGGCAATTCATAGAGAACATTCAAAAAAATCGATGATTATGCATCTCAGCGACTCACATGTCAGAGGCAATATTTACTTCACAACTAAATAATAAAGAAAAAATTGATCAACGCTGCTGACAGCAAAGGGCGTCCCATTCGAAAATATCAAACGCATTTCTTGCTAAAATTAATGAGCAAAATTTGACAAGGTTGTCCCATTCCAAAATATCAAATGCCTACGATTGTGGAATGGGCAGGGTTTGCCATCAGTTCAGCCATTGACATGGCACCTCGTGCTAAATAAACAACTATTCTTTTTGTGCAGTTCCACAAAAATCAACCAAATTCACGCGTAGCTTGTATGATTTCGCCCTTATATGTTGCAACGCCTGGAACTTATCGGCACCTCCTTTCTTGTGGTGGAAATGAATGATTCGATGTATTCATGAACATTTTGTGCAGTTCCTATTGAAATCAAGCTGAGCACCCTTGTTTGCACAAATACAATAAAGTGATTAGTATAAAGCAAACTGTACTATGAATTGACAGTTTCAACAGGCACATACATGGTCCATGTAGAGCACACTTTTAGAAAGATGGAACTCACCAGAAAGAATCCTAGAACAACATTGTACTCGCGCATCACAGCAAAAAAATGGAGATTTGTCAGTCCTTCTGAGCTGAAGTTAGTTTGGTCTTGTGGGGAGTAATGTAACCATCCTTCAACTGCTCCTTCTGATGAGAAGATAGACAGGGCTTCTTCATCCTGGCATAATTGGAACTAGTCACTTCACGTACTCCATATTCTTCTTCAGAGGAAGATGATCCTGTTGTGCAAAGACAAGAGGACTACTAAATGCTAGCATCCCTATTTTCTCGAAAAAAGGAAAGGAAATATTTAAAACAGCACAGATGAAGCACTTCTCAAGGACAATGCCACTTTTTCATGACAGTATCTAAACAGTAGCACAACACCAATAGAGATGACAAAGCTCAATCATATGGATGAAATCAGTGGGCGAGTACCAACCTTTGTCAGGAGGCTTATTGTGTAGACCATACAGATGAAGCACTTCTTCGGAACCATCTATTGCTATATATGGTGGTGGCCATGCTTACTATATACTTGATTAGTTTAATGTTTCCAACATCTTCTTGTGCAGTTCCACTAAAATATATGGTATCTTCAAAGAAGATCCCTGTTTGCACAAGTAGAGATAGTTACATATTACATTAAGAGTGGCATCAAATTAGTGGCAAAACAATTGCTCGTTCCAGCCATAGCAATAAATTAAGATGCAAAACTATATCATTACTTGTGTCATCACAGTTCTAGTGCTTCATTACAGCACTGGGAGTTGATTTTTGTTTTTCTTCCGCTTGTTCTTCCCCTTCATCACTTGGTTCAATAACAGACAAGCTTCGCCTTTAATGTAAGATTTGGCATGTCAATTAGGGAGCACAAGTATAGTACTAAACTTAATTTTCTGATGAAAGTGGCAAAATACAGGCCAACAGTTGTGAAATATCCTTATCTTACCTCAATGGGATATTACGGTGCACATACAGATTGGAAGTCTTGTCTCCATTTGTGAAGTTCACTAAAATCAAGCAACATTATCATACAAGTAGCACAACATATGAAAGCACACTGGAGAATCATGTGAAAGAAGGCTAGTACTGACCTCTCATGATGCGGAATTCAAACAACTCACAAGAAGAAGATCTGAACCAAATTCATGTTAACTGATAGGAAGTAAGATCTCCTCTTGTGCAGTTCCACTAAGATCAAGCAATCAAGCAACGTTGTCAGTGTGACATTTTGGTTGAACTGCACAAGACACTCTTAAAACAGAAGTGTTTTGTGCAGTGCAACAAAAGGTCACAATGGCAACGAGGTGAAGTACATAACCCTGTTTACACAGAGGTGCAAAGGAAACAATTAGTGGTCAATAACGGTGGATGACACAGAAGCCAACAAAAAGAAGCATCTACCTTATCTAAATGGGAAAGAAAGCAAGACAGTAGCATTTCTCAAACGGTGGCATTGATTAATATTAACATAGAGATTATATTAACAATAAAATTCATTAAACATGTAATTTGCTTTTAACTGTGGCATTGCATCAATTTTCCAGCGGCATTATTAGACGGTGTTTGTTTACAGGGAAATTTTGGTGTAGGGACTAAAAAAACTCCGTGTCAGTCCCATCTAAACCAAACATGAGGGACTTTTAGGGACTAAAATTGGGCATTTGGGACTAAAGAAAGAAGACCCCGAGGGAGTCTTTTTGGGACTTTTTCCAACAGTTGCCCCTGCCACGCATCGCACCTTGTCTCTATTAGTTCATTACTAGGGTAACATGGTCTTTTAGCATGTCATTTAATAACCTCTAGTCAATGTTTAGTCCCTGGAACCAAGTAGGTAGGGACTAGGGAGTTTTTAACCAAACAGGGCCTTAGATTAACAACAACTAATGACTTGCACGGGACAGTGGACGTACCAGCACCATGTGCATCTACCGATGTACTGTGGTCATGCACAGTCTGTTGCAACAAAGAACAAACAACCAAGGAGCATATTTGTGTTGGTCCCAGTTTTGTTATCTTTAGACACCTTTCCCTATGTGAGCGCAGAAAATCTAGTCCTGCTCAAACTCTACAGCCTTGTGCCTTCCTTTTGTTTTTGAACTAGTACTTTCGCCCCTTCTTTTCCTCTTTGAACCATGTCCTAGATTTATGTGATACAACTTTCCCCACTACTTTCCCCCATTCCTTTCCACTTTGAACCACGTCCTAGATTCATGCTATACAACTTTCCCCCTTCATTTCCTCTTTGAACCACATCCTAGATTCATGTTATATACAACTTTTCCCACTACTTTCCCCCACCCCTTTCCTCTTTGAACCACGTCCTAGATTCATGGTATACATGCAGCTAGAGCAACGCATGTGGAGTAAGTAAATTATACCTTAAAGTTCTTGGGGGCGTGGTTCGGTGGGTGACGGGATGGCGGCGAAGAAGAAGGGGTTGGAGGCCCTCCCGCGCCGCCGCTGGGTGGAAAGTGAACAGCTGCGCCGGTATACATGCAGCGATGTTTCTTACCTCACACATCTCGCTACTGCTCAGGAACACTGTCCAATTGATCCCTCTATTCGCTCACGTACTATTTTAAGTGAATCCTTATTATAACATGCACACAAATTTTGGGCGCTTGTATTCGACTTAAGTCAGTGTGCCACCGTATCTCATATACTTACTACTCCCTCCGTCTAGGTGTAATAAGTCATGTTAGAAGGAGCAATGAGACCAAGGTGCGTGCGCGCGCACGCGTGTGTGTGGGTGTGTGTGTTTAACAACATGTGTGTGTTAGAGAGAGCGAAAAATCGACCTACTCCTACAGAGAGATGTTGTGTAGTGTACAATTTTAGCCGCGAGAGTCGGTGCATCCTCTCGTTTCCGGGCGTGTCCGGTAGGGACATGCGGGCAGCTGCCACGCCTGCTCCTGACCAGCCTGGCCCACCCAAAGCCCCTCCATCACCCGCGCGCGCTTCCCGCCTGAAACGGTCAGCGCCGCTCCAAAGAATCGGTGCCGCATTCATGCCCGGGCAGAGCGGACGCGACCTCTCACTGGCGCAAGAGAGATGGTTGCTTCGTCCGCCCAACTTACTGCTGGGTCTATTTGATTTGACGGCTCATTGGTCTTTATTACTGAGGTGGTAGGACTGCTGGATGTCCCACGCTTTCGGCGAAAGGAGGTACTACTACTAGATTACAATTTTCTCCATTCTTACAGCGGAGGCATGCAAGAGCAGTGAAAACACGCAGGCTCAGTGATTACATGGCCCACCTCACACTATCACCGTGCGACACCTAACTGCATGACAAATGTGGTAGCCAAACTAAATAAACTCCCATCATCATTTAGATCATCCCACTAAGGAAAAAAGATCATCCAACTCCTATTGCATAATGGGATTATATTTTTCTTTTTGACATGTTAATGGGACTTAAAAGCTCACTTACATGCATGCTACCGGTGCATGCTTGCATGCAGACATGTTGATGTGATTTAAACCCACTCACATGCATGTGCCATGGTATTTCTGCATGCTTGCATGTGGCTTAGTGCGGAGACTCTCAACGTCTAGATCAGACGACTATTATGGACTGATTTACTTCATCTAACGGCTACATCAATTTTGATGATGTGGCTCAAGGAGAGGATAGAGAATTCCTAGTAGTGGGAGCTAGCTATTACTAGTAGATAAGTCTTTGTAGAGATTCCACTACATATGGAACAAAATGAATGAATCTACACTTAAAATGCATCTATATACATCCACACGTGGTTCATGGTGAAATCTCTACAAAGACTTATATTTAGGAACGGGGGAGATGGCGTACTAAGCAAGCTTCTCCTCGTTCTGCGAGTTGACGGGACACATCAAAAGTACTCTAGTGTATAGAGCCTTGCCTCTAAAGTAGGCCCCACATGGTTTGCCTCTTTTTTTAACATAACACGTCAAGTCGCAATTTGTTCGTTCACCCGTGGTAGACGATCCTCCCTCCACCAAGTGGACAACCAGTACACGTGCCAA